>NW_023276806.1:8097389-8341964 GCF_003668045.3 Cricetulus griseus
CAAGGAAAAAGATAACAATGTTTGGGTCTATGAAAATAGATAAATAGCCAAGTATATAAGCCAAAAAGCATTCAATCTTACATATACATGCTGTTTACTAATTTTTTTGGAAATGGTTATGATACCATATTTGCCTGTTTGGAGCATGGGTGTAAATTATGTTATTATCTTTAACATTTCCAGTTTGAAGTTTTCTAAAAGTATATGGAGAAGTTATAAATTCTTAAGGTCTTTTAGCTTGGAATACATGGAAAGAATATGGGTTACTCAATATCTTCCAGGTCTTCTTTAATATTTTTATAATTTTATGCTTCATTTATGTGTGCATTCATGCTCATGTGTGAGGATGACATGTGCATGTAGAATCTCAAAGATGGTGCCAGGCATCCTGTTTGTTTTTTGTCATCTTTATCTATTGGTGTAGTCACTAGCTCTTTAGTTTTTTTTTAAATTAATTTATTTATTATGTACTTAGTGTTCTGTCTGCATGTATGCCTGCAGACCAGAAAAGGGCACCAGGCCTCAGAACTCAGAACCTCTGGAAGAGCAGCCTCTTAGCCACTGAGCCATCTCTTCAGCCCTATTCTTTAGTTTTTTAAAGGGAAATTATTCTTAGATCATTTTGCAATCTGAGCCATCATGATAAGATTTCTCTTCTTGCTCCTTTCCTCCAGCAAACCTGATGTTAATTCCTTACAAAAGATGATAAAGAAACAAATGCCAAACTTTGGCCCTGATGCTTCATAGGAAACATCCTATCTTGTGGTGTTCACCTGGTCCGGAAGTTGGTGAAGGAAGCTGCCAGGATGACAGGCAAGTCACATCCAGAACTTGTCCTTGCCAGTTCCCCATGAGCAGCTGGCACAAGAAACAGTGTTAGTTCCTTTAACATTCTGTTTGCTTCTCTTTTAAAAGCTGCTGAACATTCATTCAGATCAGGATACAACAGAGAATGCAAACCAATGAATTTCCTATTATCTGAGTTCTGTGAATTGTGTTCCTGTTTGATGTACTTCACACATCTTTAAATTTTCAGAACAAATGGGAAAAGGACACAGACTGGGCCCCAGGAGGTCGGGAAAAATGTGTTCATTCCCATTTAGTAGATAACCATGGAGAGGAGAAAAAAAATAAGGTACGGCATCTGTTGGAATAAAAGAGGATGCCAAAGTTAAGTGCCCTTCTGTTAGCGTCATATGCAGCAAATAAATTGTCTTGGAGCTTTGAGAAATATCTCCTTACCTAGGTAACCACGTTGTAAAATTGTGTGAGGTTGATCACAAACTGTAGAGCTAAGAACACCTCAGCAAGAAAGGGAAGGAAAAGTTACTAAATGAAATGAGAGAATAGAAAACATATTCGACTGACATATATTCCTAATAGTCTTTCATTTAGTCATTGAATGGAACTATGGAAAACTGATATGAATCAGAAGGCACATTGTGTCTTATTCTGCATATAATTGTGACAGTCAGAGAAAGATGTCCTGGGTTCACACAACCATGGGCCCAGGTGCCAGACACTTGAGACCAAAATGAATTAATTTCCTTGAGGAGGAGATTGTGAATTTTTCCTGTTGTTGCTGCATGAGCACGTAGGAGATCAACTGCCCGAAGTCATGAATGTTCATAAGGTCACATTCAGATGTCACAGCTCACATTTCTGGCAGCATTGCACCTAAGAAAAGAGGTCATCATCATCATCACCATATATATATATATATATATATATATATTATATATATATATATATATGTTATTTTCCATGGCAACTTTATAAAGGGAATGGAGTAATGCTTGAGTGTCAAAAAAATGGAAATCTCTGTGAAATGATAAGTAAAATCAGTTTGATCCTTCTTCACTTTATTTCTCAGAATTAAGAATATTTATAATAGCATTTTGGTGGTGTTGTCTGTTAAAATAGTGGGAACTCCACTGCATTTGGAAGTCTAAAGATATCTACGAGCCACATCAACACCTAGCAGAGAAAAATAATCCCAATGGGGAAAGTAGTGACTTACAAAGCTTGGTGATAACCATCTCTGTTCCAATTGAACTGAAGATCCATTCAACGAGAGGCATAGCAGCTTTGGTGTTGAAAATCTAGGTAACTACCCAGTGCTGGCGAAATCACTTTTATTGGAAGCGAATCTACCATCATTAATTTACTAAAATATCAGAAGCCTAACTCCAACAACCATCTATAGACATTTGTTCTTATACTCACAGATAAGTGTATTCTTTACCCCTCATCAAAGAAATTTCTCTTTGCAACAGAGATCACTACAGAAAAGCACAGGCAATCAAAAATAAAGAGTTTTAGAGTCCAGTGACAATGGATTTACCTACATAACACAACCACACCTAAGGCTAAAGCAACATTGGGGAAGAAGGGGACCGGGAGATTGTGAGAGTCAAAGATCAGAGGCATTGCCATGAAATTCTGTCTCTTGGTAATGTGGAAGCCATGCTCATAAAGTCTCACAGGCCAAGTGTGAGCAGGACAAGAATGACAATAATGGACATTCCAAAGTAGAGGGAGAGAAGTCCACAGGATTCAACCCTACACAAAGAATTCTATCAGTGGTGTAACATGGGAGTGGAGAAGTGGCCCTCCCCAGAGAAGGCCACATCTTCAGCGCCAGACTGAAAGCATACATTCAAGTAACATTACATGGACTCAGCAGATTATATTTAGATATATAATATATACGTGTTTGTGCAAAGACATTTATGCCCCAATAACAAGGAGGAAAGAGGCCATGGATTTGAAAGAAAGCAGGAGGGGTTTCTACAAGAGTGTGAATGAAGGAAATGGAAAGGAGAAAAGCAATTGAAATATATTCTCAAAAACAAGCAGAGAAAACAGAATTTATGTTTCATCCAAAAAGTAGGAATAGCTAAAACATGTAAGATTTAAAAGTAATTTACTTTGAAAATGCCCGTTTCCAATTAAATTTTATGTTAGCAATTATGCTTCAAACCACGTGACTTGCTGGTTGATTGAATTTGGATTTTCCAAGTTGTCATTGCAATTTATTCACTGTGAGGTTGGGTTTTTTTCCAGTTCAATTTTTCTTCATGAATTTCTTTCATAAGGCCCAACCAGTAGCCAATACTGGTAACATGGTTCATGCTGTTAAAGTTAAAAGTTCAGACATTAGATGGCTTAGCAGAACCACACATCCTCAGTACTAGCACTATGACGTCCTTGCCTTTCAATAATGTGTCCTTGACCAATGGGTCTGATTTTGACTTTGAAATCTCTCTGTCGCTCCCTCATTTCCTTGTCCCCTGCATTATACTGTCTGATAATTATTCCCCAACATTTATTTTTAGATAGTCTTTGTTTATGCTGTCATGTGAAGTTAATTACTTCTATTCACACAAAGAACCATTTTCAAAGTAACAACAACAAAAAACTTCCAAAGACCTTGTATGTTCTCAAAAGTTTTAATTTAGAAGTTTGTTTAAGTTTATTAAACTGAACAAAAAGCATTCAGTGTAAGTAAATAAATAAATACTGCTGAATGTGTCATCTTTGTATGTTTCAGCGGTATGATAGAGTATGTATCCTACATAAGTTATATTAAAAGGAAGATTAACTGGATGTTCATACTAGCAAAAATAGGTTGGGAGAAATTGTATTAAAAACTAATTTCAAGTTTTGTGTTTGTACCATCTATGCTGGTGGAAATTTCTCAAAGCCTTTTTTTCACACTCTTATAGATCAGGAACTGCATCATTTGAGCCAGAAGTGGGGCAAGTTGAAACTGCTAAGTAGGCTAGCACAGTCACCAGCATACTCTAACCAGGCCCCACTCACCAAAGATCCTCAAATCTCCTACAATGGTGTCACCAGTTCAGTCATATGATCCTGTACAGACATTTTACATGTACTTCTTATGGTAGATACCCAATAAAATATAACATGTCTAGGTCAGTAAGAAAACCTTAGTAATGACTTTGGATTTTAATCTTTAAAATAATTACTTTTTCTTACTGTATTTTAATTCTATTCCTCTTGCTTCTCGCTCCATCCAATGTCTACCTCTTCCATGTGGTTAACTGAAATTTTTAACTTAAAAATTTGTGCAGCTTTAGTTTTAAGTAATTGACAATGACTAAATTACAAATGTTTGATCAGTTTGATAGCTTTTGACATATGTACGTGTAATATACCTATGAAATCATCAAGTCATTAACAGTTCTATGACCTAAAGAGGGTCTTCATTCCTTGGAATCTACTACACTTTTAACTGTTTCCACATATAATATTTGACCTGATTTCTGCAACTATAGACCACCCCACTCTTTTAGAACTTTATAAACTTGTTAAATATTTAATTAATATCTGTATTAAAATTTGTACACTTCATTCAAGAAGGATGGAATTTTGAGATTCATTCATGTTTTGTATGTCTCATTATTATATTCCTCCTTATTGTGAATACTATCCCACTGCATGGGTGTAGTACTGGTAATTGACAAATATTTGAATTTCTTCCATTTTTGGCTGTGATAAATTGAGAAAATATAAATATTGGTATAAGCATTTTTATGGTGACATGGACATTTGCTCACCATGAGCACATTGCTAGAACTGAAATCGCTGGAACATATGTTGTATTTTTAGCATTTTGAGACTCCTAAACCATTTCCAGAAACAATTAATTCTATATTCCCATTGGCAAAGTGTGAAAATTCTAGGTATTTTTACCAACATTTTCTGTCAGTGTTTTCTTTGATTATTCATATTTTTGAGGCATATTGGACAAGTACTCAACATGAGAATCTGAGAAAGACAAACATCTGAAGTAGTTACCCTAGTCTGGCTCATTGATGTTTATGAACAAATTTCATGGATAAGATACAATGTTGACACAGTTAACATCCTGTTTATGAGATTTCTATAATTAATTCATCATATAGAAGCAAAGCTTTTCTTCCTTTGATAAATTAGATTTTCCCATTTTCCACCCCTTATGTTTATCATTAGAGGTTCTGCTTATGTGAGGTCAAGTGTCTCTCTCTTTAATTCCACATGCAAGTGTGATTATGCAACATTTTCCTTCTGTGCCTGGTTTGTTTTGCTAGGCGAAGTGCCTCTATATGTCTGCTTTGCATCATTTGGGATTATATCCTCTGTCTAAGGTTAAATAGTGCTTTATCCCCTCTTTTTTCTCAGTAAAACACAGTTTTATGGTATCTAGCCAAAGGCAGATGATGCTGAAAAATGAAAAAAGAAATGGTGAAGAAAGAAGCTGAACAAAGCAGAATTGTTCAAAGTATTTATAAGGAGGTGTGTTCTGCCAGCAGCAAATAACAGGTTCTCTGAATCCAGAGTAGAAGGGAAAGAATCCAGCACACACCAAAAAAGGGGAGCTCCGATCCACCAGAATATATGTGGACTTGCTTTTTCAAATCTAGTGAGGTGTCCAACATCAGTTAAGAGACACGAGAATCATCATTACAATACATGAAATGTGGGGTAGTTACACCGTGTGATCATATATTGGTGTCACTGGTTAAATAAAGAGCTAAAATGCCAAAAGCCAGGGAAGAGGTGTAGGTTGGACTTCTTGGCAAAAAGAGGAACTGGGGGTGAATCTAGGCATTCAGGGGAGAATCCAGGGACACCGGGAGGAAACATGAGGCACAAGATGAAAGAAAGGTAATGCCACACGATAGCATGTGGACTTACTAAGTGAGGTAATTTCAGTTAGAAGAGCTAGTTAGGAACAAGCTTAAGCTGTAGGCTGAGATTTCATAATTAATAAGAGGTCTCTGTGTCATTTGGGAGCAGGCTGGTGGGACAGAAAGGGACTCCTTACCATGAAATACTGACTGATTGTATTAACTGTATTTTATTGTATTTGTCCTATGATCCTAGAGACAGATGATGGCTAAGACCAAGCTGGATTCCAGAAGAATTGGACTTGTCTTTTCTGACCACTGTGTGGTTTGAGTATAAAATGCCACCCCCATGCCCTGTGCATAGTATAGCTGCATGTGTTGGAACACTTGGCCCCGAAGTGTTGGCGCTTTTGGGGTAAGGTTGCGGACCTTTTAAGGAGGAGAGTCCTGTTGAGGTGTTGAGGAAGAAAACCACTAGAGACTGGCTTTGAGAGCTTGTAACCTGGCTCCATTCTCTCTCTCTCTCTCTCTCTCTCTCTCTCTCTCTCTCTCTGTCTCTCTCTCTGTCTCTGTCTCTGTCTCTCTCTGTCTCTCTGTCTCTCTCTCTCTCTCTCTCTCTGTGTGTGTGTGTGTGTGTGTGTATGATGGTCCATTTATCCATAAAAATCTGAAGAATGTTTATATGTTTTCCACAGTGTCAATGCCACTTTATATCCCATGACTACAGTGCAGTCATTTCTTTTCCCTACATTTGTATCAGCAGTATTTAGCGTTATCATTCTGATACACTCATGTAACAAGTTTGAGATGGTACACTTCACTGTGGTTGTGATTTGCATTTCTCTAATGATAACTGATACTGAACATACGTTCACATAGGTGTTAGCTACTTGTACTTTTTTGATAAATTGTCTATTCAGATCTTTGTTCATCTTTTAATTGGGTGATTTGTTTTCTTCCTGTTCAATTTTTTGAGTTCCTTATAAACTTTGGATTTGAGTTACTTATCAGATAGATGGCTAACAAATATTTATTTTATTCCATTCAGTTGAGTCTTTCTTTGATGTGGAATAGCTTATTGTTTGATGCATTCAATTCCTGTGCCTCTTCTTTGAGTTTTTAATGTGTATACCTTTACAATAATAAGAGATTATTGTGATTGTTACAATAATAAGATATTGTTGTACACCAGCAATATGTATGAAGGAAAATGAATACATAAACAAAACATAGCACATTGAGTCATGGAGAAATAAAAAAATCTGGACAGATAAATAAAGTGTAAAGAGTTAGAAATAGTAATTTAAACATGACAACAAAGAAAACACCTACCTAACATTTTACTGTGTAGATAATACAAAATTTACAAAGAGTTACTTGTGTATAGTCTTAAGTATTCATAATTATCATTTTTAGGAAGAATTATTATGTCAGTGTTGTAGTTTTTAGTTAAGATTTTATCATGCTGTGGGAAATATTAATATGTACAACATTAAAATGTTGTAGCATATGGAAGTTACTTGTTCTTTGTAAATGTTCTCCAAATTACATTGTTTTCTTTAAAGGGGTTTCATTTAAATGATACATAGAGAACAAATTTATATGTTCATATATATATGTGTTATATAATCATTAGGCTGTGCAATGTGTAATTATGATAAGCACATCTATGCCCTCAGATATTTTTCATTTCTTTATGGTAAGGACACAAGGATTTGTCTTCTGGCCTTTTGCTGTTTCCTTTAGACTTGGTGTTTAGATGTTGGGACTAAATCTTGCTAAGCACATACTTGCTCTAGCACTAAACTATGCAGAGAGAGAGAGAGAGAGAGAGAGAGAGAGAGAGAGAGAGAGAGAGAGAGAGAGAGAAAACATAAATACCTACAAACCACACATACCACTTGTGTAGAGATCAGAGGACACCTGTGAGTGTGTTCACCCTTTCTACCATGTGGGTTTCAAGGATCTAATTCAAGTCATCAAGTTTGGCTTGATTTTTTTCTTATTTATTTGAAAGTTTGAGCATATCTTCTAGATACACATCCTCTTTTAGTCCCAGATTGCTGTCATAATCTTTTCTTTTCTCAAATTAACTTGAGGTATCATTATAATGATATAGCTGTCATTTCCTTGTGTTTATCATTTATTGTTTTGAGATATTGATTTCAATAATGTTTGATTTATATATGTTCTGTGTTATTCAATATCCCTATTCTGAAATTAAAAAATAGACAAAACCTAAAATAGTCTAAATTATCTTTGAAAAATTGATTTTTCTTCCTCATTTAGGCCACTAATTTATTGAGGATTTATCTTATATTTTATTATCTCTGTTTTCTGTTTATAGCTGATTTGCTGAGCTAGTCAACGAAGGGTCCTTTCCCAATGACTTTATATGCCATTTCTTATTTACCAAGGTAACTATTTTGTATATAGCCATTCCTTTAAATTATGATGTTTTTGTTTACAGAAATTATTGCTCATTCATCTTTGTTTTTTCAGTAATTATAATGGACTTGCTATCAGATATTTTAGGAAGAGATTTCATTGGAACTGGAGTTTTCCATAAAACTAGTAGCTCATACCTCCATTAAGTTTGGTTTAAACAGCATGCTTGATCATAAATATAAAAATGAGAAAACCTTTTAACTACTACTTTGTAACAATAAGTCTTTCTGCCAAAATTAAAGTAGTGGCTGTCTTAGCTGCTGCCTTCCAAGGAGCATGACCCCGGCTTGGAGATGTGGTCACTGCAACTGCCAGTTGCGTAGGGCATGAACCAACATCAAAAGTCTCATGCTCTCCCGCCTGAGCTAGCTTGAACTCTTTTTGTTTGTTTGTTTTTGTTTGTTTGTTTTTTGAGGCAGGGTTTCTCTGTGTAGCTTTGGAGCCTATCCTGGAACTCGCTCTGGAGACCAGGCTGGCCTCAAACTCACAGAGATCTGCCTGCATCTGCCTCCTGAGTGCTGGGATTAAAGGCATGTACCACCAATGCCATGCTTGCTAGACTGGACCCTTAAAAGGGAGTCCCCCCTTTTTTTGGTACAGATGCTGCTTGGCCAATGACTAGGATTTCTCATCTGCTAGCTCAGTCTTAATTATCATATTTTATAAAATCTCTATAATTTATAAGACTTATCTTATTGTATGCCTTCCCCTGGCACTCTCTCTTGCCATCGGATCACATGGTAACTCCAGAGCAGAGACCAGGAGGAAGAGCAAAAGAAAAGGACCAACTTGCTTCTTGTCCTTGCTTATATATGAGTCTGCCTGCTATGTCATTTCCTGCCTGGATCAAAGACTTCTTTACTACATTTCCCAGAATCCTCCTTGACTCCTAGTCCCACCTATCTTGTTTTCCTGTTGGCCAACAGTACTTTACTTATCAACCAGTAAGACAATCATACACACAGAAGGACATTCCCCATTGTCTCCTCTTTTCTGTCTATGGTTTTGATCTGATAAATGCATGCATCCTGCTGGTGCCTGCCCACCCCCGACCCCAGGCCAGGGCCGGGAGTCACAAGACCGATAGTCAACAAATACCATAAGGGAAATTTGAAAAGAAATTTGAAGAGAGAGTTCAAGTGGAAGACCCACTCCCTGGAAACACTCATGGGGGCCCAAGTCCTTCTGATTGAGGCCCAGCCCATGGACAGTGTGAGGCCAGTAGAGCCCCCCAGTGCACTGGGTCCAGGTCTTCCTGGAGTTGGGTTGCTTGGGAATGCAGCCCAAAGTGGGTGGTAAACACCATCTAAGGAACAACCCCCCCCACAAACAAAGGTTGCATAATGCGTTATTAACACTAAACTTTCTTAATGCTAATGAGAAAGGACAAACAGCTGCAGAAAGACACTGGACTAAGAAAAAAACTTCAGAACTGAATTAGCCAGTATAGTTCAAGGATGTTCTGACCTCTGTATGGAAACCAGGACATGTTTTACTTTGCGAAAGGGGTTTCACCTTTGTTTCCACAGGAGAAGAAAAAAAATGGATACCATCACAGTTAATCAACATTGAAGTTGAAAACGAAAACCCTCTCAATGAGGAAGAATGACAGGGAACATACTAAAGTATATCTCATAAACTATATAGAAACCTCCCAAAGGGAAGGGAAGTGTTTTGCCTTTATCTTCACAAGAAAACTCATCTCCAGAAGTCAAAGGATACTGCATGGATAGATACTTAAGAAGAGAAGGTAGCCATAACCTTCAAACAAAAGGAATGTTCCGTATGGTTTATTTACACCTGTTTCTCAGAGAATACTATCTCTCTTTATTTCCTAGTCCCTATTCAATTAAACCAATGCTGGCTTTAGAGTAGGATTTGACTTTCAGAGTTTCTGTATTATATCAAGAAGCCAATTGATGTGATACAGAATAGGAGAAAGGTTAGAGACTATCATTTGTCTTTTCTTGGCTTTCTTCTCTCAAGGTGTATACCTTTTCATAATTCTTATTTTCCCATGGTTGTCTTTCCCAGTATGTATACATACATAAGCTAACATTTCTCTGCTAACATTTATGTTTGAGTCCCACACAGCCAAAGAAGACAAGCCTTACAGCAATCCCTGGATGCTTTGGAAAAAAAATGGGCCATACCTCCTTGAGTACACTGGATCCAACTTGATTTGTTTCAACTGACACTCTGGCCAAAACTTCCAATACTGACTTCAATCAACACAAGAACATCAGTCAAGATAAGGACTTCAAAATGGACTGTCAATCAAGCATCTCCCACCAGACAGGGATTGGATATAACCCATTCTGGACTTTCATCACACTAACATTTCTTTCCACAGGACCCCACGAGTCTGTCGTCATCCCACTATTTCATTCTGTGTACATAAGGGATAAATGTTATAATTAACTTTTGTGTAGCTAATAACTATGAGCTCTTCACATGAAAATTAGTTTTGTGTGTTCTTTATTATAATAAAATCAAAAGACAATTGAGTATCTGATTGCAATAGGCTGCCATGCAGGAAGGAAAGGGCACAAGCAGGTGGGTTACACTCCCTGCTTTGAGGAAGCTCACAGGTCACCCAGAAGTCTGATATGCTCATTGCAGTTATGGGTGTAATTAGGGCTGAGTGGGAAAGAGCATGACACAGGAAAGAAGCCTTGGACATAAGCAGCCAGAGAAGGTGGCCTAGAAGTTGTTGGGACTGAGCTGAATCTCAATCAGAAAATTTAAAGTTCACCAGGCCGAAAACAGAAATGCGTTTTTTAGCAGTGGGAATGACAGGCACAAAGGCACAGAGGCGTGATGGAGCATGGCTTGCTAGGGAAATAGCAGCTGACCTTTCCTAGCAAAAGTAGAACGTCAGGGGTGGAGAAAGGACTTGGAGATTAGTCTGGAAAAAATAGATTGGGGTCAGATTTTGAAGACATTTGTACCAAGAGGCTGTACATAATTCTGCAGGCAACAGGCCACCATTGAAATTTTGAAATGGGCAAGTCTCATGTTCAAAGTTGTATTTCAGAAAAGAACTGATGTCAAAATGATGAATGGACTGAAAGCTGTAAAGACCAGGAGGTACTAAAGCTTATTTTAATAGGAAAAGCAAGAAACAGATTTCGAGATGTCTGAAATAAACTCAACCAGCCTTCTGGCTTCTACTGTTGCCTCCTATACTACAGTTCCCGGAAGGCATCTGGAGTGGTTTTTAAATCCAGAGTAATGGCATGTGCTTCTCTGCCCAGCTCCTCACAGTGATTCGACAAATTTCTCAGAGTGAAAGATCAAGTCCTTATAATTTATATCACATTACATCCTATCATTTGCCTGACTTCTACCCTGTCTCCTGCTTCCTCCCTCCATCCCACTGCCAATCTGCTGATTCTTTTCCTGTTTTACTAACTTCGTCTTATAAATACAATGTTAATTGTCTCATCACTGTCAAACCTTGGCTCAAATGTCATCTTTTCATGGAGAACTATGCTGGCTGTTCTAACCTTGCAAATCTCTCTTCATTTGTCTTTTCTGATCCATTGCACATGCTCTGCTTTTCCCTCTGAACGTGACTCCAACATAACCGTTATTCCATGCTTTGCTGCCTCCTTCCTCATAACAATGTATGGCAGAAATTGTATGCTTTGTCAAGTGAAATATGCAGAATCATCTAGGACAGTCTGGCACCTTACAGACATGTGATAATTACTGTCTTTAATGAATGCAATGATAAGGTCCTGGATATGGCAATATACTGACTGAGAGAATGGCGGGTCAACTACGTTTTAAGATTAACTCAGTGCAATTGTAGGAAAGTCCAAGTATGGACATTAGGTGAGAGAAATCAGAATCTGTGGCTATCAAGTCCCTCATAAAAAAGAATGTTCACTCATAGTTTATTCTTTCTCAAATCTTTTCAAATCACATTTGCATGAATACATATAGGCAGAAACCATGGTTACAGAGGGCTGGCTATGGTAGCCTTTACAACAGTTTCTACATTTCCCCAAGACCCAAGGCTTCTAAACTGTGGTCTCTGGAACACATGCTCCTGCCAAAGAAAAAGCAAACCTTTCGGTTCTGGACTCAGTAGAGCTATTGTCAACTTGCAGTTTTGATATATTATTGACAACATCTCCCAATCCAGTTATTCATCTCTACTAGTAATCACTCCCCTCATTTGCAAAATGATACCACTGTGTAACACTTTGTGATGACAAAATGTACTGATGTCAAACATCATAAGTTATAGTCAAGGACAAAGGTATTATCACTACTCTGAAATGAAGGGAGAAAGGAGCACAGAGGCACTAATGAGGAAACTTGTGCTATCTCATCCTCAGAAAAGTATGCTATCGAACCAAGAATAATTAGCTTTTTAAGTTTTGAAACAAAATATGGTATTGACTCTTTTGTTTCACTGGATTGCCATATTTACATTTTTCCTCATGAAAGACTTTGAGTCATAAACACTCAAAGATTCAATTCAACTCTATGACGGCCAATATCTAGGTATTTTTTGATTAGAGAGGCCACAAGATTTTGCAATTCTAAGTAAGCTGTGTTTTAAAAATTTGTTGGTAAATCTAATTTCTCCTTTGTGGTACTTTCCAGAATCTGTTTATGTGAAGCCTCTGGTATAGTAATATAGATTAAATTCCACATTATTCAGTCTTAAATTAGGTTTCTGTTTGGATTACATGCTTGAAAATTTCCATAGGCAACAATATCTTTATTTTCATATAATCCTACCCTGATGGTATCAAAAATAAATTACGAATGAGCAGATAAACAGTAACATACAGACGTGTGTCTCGCCATTTTAATAGAGATCACACCCATAAATTTTATGAGAAAATGAAGCTGGAAATCTCACCACAGCCCAAGTGAGTTTCACTATTAGCACTTTTCAATCATTTTCATTTACCATAAACTGCACCTGGATGCAGAAAACAATGCCTGGAGTATTGAGGTATAAAGATCTCAAGTCAGTTGCATCAAAACTATGATTTATACTTATCTGAACATTGTCCTGTGATTAAATACAAATTTACCCTTTGTGGTAAGAATGTGGTCAATTTGGTGCTGGACCTCTCTCTATATATCTCACTCAAAGTTGAATCTCCTCTTCACAATGTTTCTTGTGAAAATATTTCTATCTTTTTCTAGCAGTTTTTCAATGTACAAATTAAGCAATGTCTATATATTTTGACTAGTTCCCACAGGCTCCTAGAAGAGGCTGGGTGATGCCTATGGTGATCAGTAAGCCAGGTACATGTATTATATTTATTCCTCTTGTCCTGATGGATTAGTCAGTATCCATTTTTCTCTGATGGTTCTACTTAGAATCACATGAATCTCGAGATATAAAAGATAAAATAGTTTTAATGCCTTGATCTAACAAAATATGTGTATAATGATTGCACCAATATGGTAAAATCAAGCCAGAATAAGTGATTCGCCATTCAACAACATGAGTTGGGATTGTAGCAGGTCTGATGATATTAATTACTCCACCTGCTGCATGATGTATAACTTCAGCATGATTTTTGTTATTTTATTTTTCCCCTCTTCCCTCCCCCCATGCTCCCAATTTGCTCAGGAGATCTTGTCCTTTTCCCCTTCTCCAGGGGACCATATATGTCTCTCTTAGGGCCCTCCTTGTTTACCAGACACTCCGGCAGCCTGGGGTGCAGGCTGGCAAGCCTTTACTCTATGTCTAAAATCCACATATGAGTGATTACATACAATGTCTGTCTATTTGTGACAGGGTTATCTCTCTCAGAATGGTTTCTTCTAGTTCCATCCATTTGCCTGCAAATTTCAAGATTCCATTGCCTTTTTTTCAGCTGAGTAGTACTCCATTGTGTAAATGTACCACATTTTTTTTATCTATTCTTCAGTTGAGGGGCATCTAGGTTGTTTCCAGGTTTTAGCTTTTACAAATAATGCTGCTATGAACATAGTTGAACAGATGTCCTTGTTGTAGAAATTTGCTTCTTTTGGGTATATGCCTAAGAGTGGAATTGCTGGATCTTGTGGTAGACTCATTCCCATTTTCCTGAGAAATCGCCATACAGATTTCCAAAGTGCCTGTACAAGTTGGCACTCCCACCAGCAGTGGAGAAGTGTTCCCCTTTCTCCACAACCTCTCCAACATGAACTGTTATTGGTGTTTCTGATTTTAGCCATTCTGACAGGTGTACCTCAAGGGTTGTTTTGATTTGTATTTCCCTGATAGCTAAGGATGTTGAACACTTTCTTATGTGTCTTTCAGCAATTTTAGATTCCTCTATTTAGATCTGATCCCCACTTTTTAATTGGGTTGTTTGGTGTTTTGGAGACTAGCTCCTTGAATTCTTTGTCAATTTTGGAGATCAGCTCTCTGTCTGGTGTCGGGTTTGTGAACATCTTTTCCCAATGTGTGGGCTGTTGTTTTGTCTTCTTGACTGTGTCCTTTTCCTTACAGAAGTTTCTCAGTTTCAGGAGGTCCCATTTGTTAATTGTGGATCTCGTGTCTGTGCTGCTGGTGTTATGTTCAGGAAGCAGTCTCCTGTACCATTTCATTCAAGGGTATTTCCTACTTTCTCTTCTAATAAGTTCAGTGTGGCTGGGTTTATGTTGAGGTCTTTGATCCATTTGGACTTAAATTTTGTGCATGGCAATAGACATGGATCTATCTGCAGTCTTCTACATGTCAGCATCCAGTTATGCCAGCACCATTTATTGGAGATGCTTTCTTTATTCCATTGTATAGCTTTGGCTTTTTGTCAAAAATCAAGTGCTCATAGGTGTGCGGGGTAATAACAGGGTTTTCAACTCCATTCTATTGGTCTACCTCTCTATTTTTGTGCCAATACCAAGCTGTATTCAGGATTATAGATCTATAGCTTGATATCAGGGATGGTGATGCCTCTGGAAGTTCTTTTATTGTACATGGTTGTTTTGGCTAACCTGGGTCTTTTGTTTTTCCATATACAGTTGAGAATTGTTTTTTCAAGATATGAGAAGAATTGTGCTGGGATTTTGATGGGGATTGCATTGAATCTGTAGATTGCTTTTGGCAAGATTGCCAATTTTAGTATGTTGATCCTACCTATCCAAGAACATGGGAGATCCTTCCATTTTCTGGTATCTTCTTTAATTTCTTTCTTTAAAGACTCAAAGTTCTTGTGATACATGTCTTTCACTTTTTTGGTTAGAGTTACCCCAACATATTTTATGTTGTTTGTTGCAATTGTAAAGGGGGGTGTTTCTCTGATTTCTTTCTCAGCACATTTATCATCCAGCCCTAGTAGGACTACTTATTTTTTTAAGTTAATCTTGTATCCTGCCACTTTGCTGAAGGTGTTTATCAGCTGTAGGAGTTCCCTGGTAGAGTTTTTGGTTCAGTTATGTAGACTATCATATCATCTGCAAACAGTGAAAGCTTGACTTATTCCTTTCCAATTTGTATCCCCTTGATCTCCTTTTGTTGTCTTATTGCTCTAGCTAGAACTTCAAGGACAATATTGAAGAGATATGGAGACAGTGGACAGCCTTGTGTTGTTCCTGATTTTATAAGTATTGCTCTGAGTTTTTCTCCATTTAGTTTGATGTTGGTTGTTTGGTGACTGTAAATTGTTTTTATTATGTTCTTGTATGTTCCTGCTATTCCTGATCTCTCCAGGATCTTTATCATGAAGGGATGTTGGATTTTGTCAAAGGCTTTTTCAGCATCTAGTGAGATGATCATGTGGTTTTTCTTCTTCAGTTGGTTTATATGGTAGATTACATTGACATATTTTTGAATGTTGAACCAACCCTGTATCCATGGGGTAAAGCCTACTTGATCATGGTGGATGATTTTTCTGATATATTCTTGGATTCAGTTTGCCAGTATTTTTTGTGTCTTTTTGCGTCTTTGTTCATGAGGGATATTGATCTGTAGTTCTCTTTCTTAGTTGTGTTTTTGTGTGACTTGGGTACCAAGGTAATTATAGCCTCATAAAAAGAGTTTGGCAATGAACCTGCTTCTATTGTGTGGAACAATTTGAGGAATATTGGTATTAGCTTTTCTTGGAATTTCTGGTAGAATTCTTCAGTGAAGCCATCTGGTCCTGGGCATTTTTTTTTTTTGGTTGGGAGACTTTTGATGACTGCTTCCATTTCCTTAGGGGCCATAGGTCTGTTTCTTATCTGTTCTTGATTCAATTTTGGTGAATGATATCTGTCCAGAAAATTGTCCATTTCCTTTAAATTTTTGAATTTTGTGGAGTACAGGTTTACAAAGTATAACCTGAAGATTCTCTGGATTTCCTCAGTGTCTGTTTTTCTGTCCTCCTTTTCATTTCTGATTTTGTTAATTTGCATGTTCTCTCTCTGCCTTTTGGTTAGTTTGGATAAGGGTTTGTCTATCTTGTTGATTTTCTGGAAGAACCAACTTGTTGTTACATTGATTCTTTGAATTGTTTTCTTTGTTTCGACTTTATTGATTTCTGCCCTCAGTTTGATTATTTCCTGGCTACTCCTCCAGGGTGAATTTTCTTCCATTTGTTCTAGAGCTTTCAGCTGTGATGTCATCTCTCTGGTGTGACTATTCTCTAGTTTCTTCATGTGAGCACTTAGAGCTATGAACTTTCCACTTAGTACTGCTTTCAAAGTGTCCCATAAGTTTGGGTATGTTGTGTCTTCATTTAAATTGAATTCTAGGAAGTTTTTAATTTCTTTCTTTATTTCTTCCTTGACCCAGGAATGGTGCAATTGCATGTTGTTCAATTTCCATGAGTTGGTAGGTTTTCTGCAATTTGTGTTGTTTTTGAATTCTAACTTTAAAGCATGGTGGTCTGATAAGACACAGAGGATTATTCCTATTTTTTGTACCTGTTTAGGTTTCTATGTTGCCGAGTGTGTGGTTGATTTTTGAAAAGGTTCCATGTGATTCTGAAAAGAAGGTACATTCTTTTGTGTTTTGATGGAAAGTTCTATAGATGTCTATTAATCCCAATTGGGTCATAATTTATGTTAGTTCCTTTGTCTCATTGTTAAGTTTCTGTCTGGTGGTCCTGTCCTATGGTGAGAGGGGGGTGTTGACATCTCCCACTATAACTGTGTGAAGTCTTATTTGTGATTTGAGTTTTAATAATGTTTCTTTTAGGAATTTTGGTGCTTTTGTATTTGGGGCAAGATGTTTATAATTGAAACTTCTTCCTGATGGATTTTTCCTGTGATGAATATGAAATGACTTTCTTCATCTCTTTTGATTGATTTTAGTATGAAGTCTAACTTGTTAGATAGTAGAATAACTACCCCAGCTTGTTTCTTGGGTCCATTTGATTGGAATATCTTATCCTAACCCTTTAATCTGAGATAATGTCTGTCTTTGAATTTGAGGTGTGTTTCTTGTATGCAGCAGAAGGATGGATTCTGTCTTCATATCCAACCAGTTAGCCTGTGTCTTTTTATAGGTGAGTTAAGATCATTAATATTGAGGGAAATTAAGGTTCATTGAGAGTTAATTCTTGTTTGTTTTTGTTTGTTGTTGGTAGTGATATTGTATTTGGATTTACCCTGCTTTTTCTTTTGGGTTTTCATAAAGTGGGATTATCTATTGCCTATGTTTTTTGTGAGTGTAGTTAATTTCCTTTTGTTTGAGTTTTCCTTATAGTACTTTCTGTAGGGCTGGGTTAGTGGTTACATAATTTAAATCTGGTTTTGTCATGGAATATCTTGTTTTCTCCATTTATAGTGATTGAAAGCTTTGCTGGTTATAGTAGTCTGGGCTGGCATCTGTGTTCCCTCAGAGTTGGTAGGATATCTATCCCGGTCCTTCTGGCTTTCAGATTTTCCATGGAGAAGTCCAGTGTAATTCTGATAGGTTTGCCTTTATATGTTACTTGGCCTTTTCCCTTTGCTGCTCTCAATATTCTTTCTTTATTCTGTATGTTTGGTGTTTAAATTATTATGTGACGAGGGGACTTTCTTTTTTGGTCCACTCTATTCTGCGTTCTGTAGGCTTCTTGTACTTTCATTGGCATATCTTTCTTTAGGTTGGGAAAGTTTTCTTCTATGATTTTGTTAAATATATTTTCTGCACCTTTGAATTGTGTTTCTTCACCTTCTTCTATACCAATATCCTTAGGTTTGATCATTTCATGGTGTCCCATATTTCCTGAATATTTTGTGTTAAGGATTTGTTGAATTTACGATTTTCTTTGCCTGATTAATTTATTTCCTCTAGTTTATCTTCACTGTCTGAGAGTCTGTCTTCCATCTCTTGTATTCTGTTGGTTATGCTTGCATCTGTGGTTCCTGATTGTTTACTTAGCTTTTCCACTTCCAGCATTCCCTCAGTTTGTGTTTTCTTTATTTTCTCTATTTCAGTTTTCAGGTCCTGAACTGTTTCCTTCAGCTGTTTAATTGTATTTTCTTGGCTTTCCTTGATTTCTTGCATCTTTTGGTTTGTCTTTTCTTCCTTTTCTCTGAAGGATTTTCTGATTTCCTCTATCATTTTTTTAAGTTGTTTTTAAGGTTTCTCTCTTCTGCTCCATCTGTGTTGGGATGTTCAGGTCTTGCTCGTGTAGAGTTCCTAGTACCTGGTGGTCTCATATTGGTTTTCCTGTTGTTGGATGTATTCTTATACTGTTGTCTTCCCATCTCTTCTTCCAGTGGGTGCAGGTGGTGTAACTTCCTTTCCTGGTGTGTATGGGTCTGGGGTTCTCTTTAGGTGGGTGCAACTGGCTCTGATCCTCCGGTGGGTCTCAAGGTGGGTGCAGGCAGGTCTGAGTCACTAGCTCTCCAGGTGGGCAATAGCAGGACTGGCACAGAGATGTCAGCAGACTCTGGGCTGCTTGGTCCTCAGGGGCAGGAGTTCCCTGAGTGGGCAGGCAGAAATTGGGCCCAAGTCAGGGGCCAAAGCAGCTCACCTCTGCACCCTCTGTACTCTGCACTCTGCACGGCCTGGGGGCAGAGTAGCTTAGTGATCTCAGCAGAGTCAGGGTCCCTGGGTCCTCAGGGACCAATTCAGTCTGCCTACAGACCCCAGGGTAGGATTTCCCAGAGTCCAGCATGTTTTTTTTTTTTTACACACATTTTTATAAGGGTTCATATCTCTGTAAGAGAGCAAAAGCAAGTCAATCACCTTTTCAAGATACTAAATAGATGTAGTAATTAAGTCATGCATTATAATATATGGTACTTTAATAAACCATGTTTCCCCAGCTGTGTTGTGTCCTTGGAGCTGAAGACTACAAATACACCTTTAGGAACTAATAGCATAGTTAAACAATAGGTTCTATAGATTTTCTTGTTTTTGTTTTGTTTGTTTGCTTTTTCTTTAGACATTAGACATCACTGGGAACTTCAGCTTCTTGCAATATTTTAAATTTTTTTTGCATGTTCATTTTTTATTTTGGAGACAGGAAACTATGCATATTATACTCCTTTCCTAGGTAAAATGTGGGTTCCTACATGTTTATCAGAAGGCCCAGTAACTTAACCACTCTTTCTCACTCTGATAAAAGCATAGTACGTTAGAAATGCCACATTTCAGACAGAATATCACAAACGTCGTCTTTCTTTGTGAACCCTGTGTATCTCTCACAGCCCTCATTGGTGTTAGGAGGCATGCAATGAGAAGATTGCCAAGAACCTTTGTTCCTAAGAGGCACCCATTTACTGTATATAAAACTGATGAACTATTTTCATTTTCTATTTGGGATGACATCCAAAAGTCCTGCTGAGCTTCATCTTCTCTATGGTACCATATTGTTTGCATTCAGTGGGGCATACTAACTATAGATGTACCTTTGTTTGATTAGAAACTAAAGCAAGGGATTTTTTTTTTTAATTTTCCTCTTTGACTTTAAGATGGAGAATTTTCTTTATTTAAATAAGAGTTGAACAGAACATTTAAAAAATAAACAATAATGAATTTCACAGGTCAATTTGCTGAAAGTAGTTTTGAGGTGCTGCCAAGTAAAGAACAAATATGTGATGTAACCATTTTGATAATTATATTTCTCTAAACATGCAACAACAAAAGCCTGACTCAAAACATCATTGTAACCCATAAATATATGAAATGTTTATTGTTCAATTAAAATGAAAATTCTCAAATACCACCAAAATATCAGCGCTTACAGTATACCTAATTTTATAATGAATAATAGACATGAAGTAATAAGAAATGGCCAGTAGAATCTGACACCCTCTTCTGGACTTCTCAGGCACCTGCACTTACATGCAAGTAAACCACACACATACACACACACTTATTAACATAATTAAAAAAAAAGAGAACTAAATGTTAAAAATAAAGCAATGTTTGGTCAATAGTTTCATTGGATGCCTCATAATTTTATTTTGTGTGGTTTTAGATATATTTTCAGAATTAACCACCTTGACCCAGTTGTTCTGAACAATTTGAACTAAATGCTCTTAACTGCTTAGTATGTCACAAATGAAATAATTGATAAATTTGAAAAAAAATTTACATAAATATCACTTTTAATTCAGGCAGCAGTGTATTAATTAACTACAGACTCTAAGCATCTTCCTGTCTTTTCCCTCCTACCTCTGCTGTGAATGAGAGAACAGTCTTGTCTCCTGTAGAGCAGCAAGATATAATGATGTGCGAATGAGTTTGTTTCCCTTGAAGAAAACATCCCGATAGATTTACAGTGTTGTTTGAAGCTATTTGTGGCTCAAGTGTAGAGGATATTTATTCTTTTCAAAGAAATGATGGTATCTGTTCTGCTCCATGAGACCTGTTAGTTGTTCAACATAAAGCCAAAGGCATTTATTTAAAGAAAGGGAAGCAGATGCCCTCAGCTTATCAATTGTTCTGCCATTAGTGGTTCAAAGTGTTATATAGTTTTCTTGGGTCGTTAGGCAACCTTGTGGTAAGGAGGAAAAGAATGTTAATATTGGGAATAATTTGTTCCTAACTGGAAGCTTGCAACCATGGTGTTGAGAGCTCCCCAGTGGCCAAGAAATTTGAGAATTCTTACATGATGTGCAGTGCAGCAGATGAGGGTCTGTGAACATTTCTGCAGATGGCTGCTTAATGTGTAAATTAATCTGACTCAGTAAGGATCATGCCAGTCACTGGCAGCTATAATTATAGATCAGAATAAAATCTTGCTCTACAAATTTGTTCAACCAGAGAACTGTAGCACAGACACAAGTTTATTTAAATACTTTAATTATTGACTGTCAGGATTTGTGACACATGTGTGCCTCAACCTGTGAACACTAATAGGAATGATACAGCTTCCTGTTAGTGGCATAAAACAAACAAGTTAATTAAGGAATAAGAGAAAAATGAAACCACCATGAACTCACAAAACTGTGCATCCATTTCCATGCAATGAATTTGCAAAGTAAATGGATCAAATAACAGACACCAGTCAGCAAGGGCATTTGAAAGAACCCATTAAATACAAGACTGATAAGTTATTACTTTTTTTGTGTTCTTGAAATCAGCATAAAATCCAAGAGGCTCTAGTTCAGCCCTTGCTAACTAGAGCAATTCAAAGCCCGAATTTCAAGGTAACTGCTGTGAGTGTTTGTTTCTAACAGTAGCATATTTGCACTTAATGAGACGCGTATGAATTTCTAGCCTTTATTTGGAGAGCTTGGGAAAGCATCAACCTTGAAAGGCACATCTGTTGCCTCCTTAGAACTAGAAAGTCCTCCCTCCTTGATATCAACCACAGAAGAAGAATTCTCTAGGAAAATAAGCACACTGTACTTGATGAAGAATCTTTGATTATTTCCAACCCCCTTTGGAAGGTAACTAATCTAGTATTTGCTCAATTAAAATAAATCCTAGTTGAGTAGCTGATTAAAAAGCTAATTGAAAACATTCATTCACATTGGAAAGTACAAGGTGAGATCCCTGCTCTTGTGTCATGTGCTTAAAGTGGCTCTTATGTCCTTTGAGGACTATGGCTGAAGGAAATATTAATGAAGCTCTTTCCTCAGTTTGGAAGAGTGGAGCTCCTCATTCTTCAGAAACCCAGTCTGTGAAAGGAAAGATGGTTGAACTCCCCACCACTTTGCTCACATTGGTTCAGAAGCTGGGACAGTGGCTCAGCTGGTAAAGTACTTTTGTACAAGCTCCAAGACCTTGATTTCTAACCACAGAAGCTATGCAAAATGTTGGGTATACTGGCATGTACTTACAGATGCAGCACCAGGGAACTGGTAACAAACACATCTTTGGGGTTCTCTGGCCAATGAGTATACGGAAAGCAGTGAATTTCAGGTTCAGTAGGAGATTTGTATTAAGAACAAACAAAGTGGTTAGTTTGAAGAACAATTGACATTGAGCTCTGTCCTCTGCATGTATCACCTACACAAGTGCACATACATATGATCACTTATATACGTGCATAGTAGAATGTAAGGTATGTAGGATACAAACCCTTGGTTTCTGTGAGACCATTGGGGTTGTCATCAAAGCAGTTAACACCTGTGAACCTATTATGCCACCTCAAAAGTTAAAGGGCTTGAGCCAGAATACATGTAAGGTGTCTCTTCCAGTTACAATGCTAACTCATTCCACAAAACTCTAAATCCAAGTGGAGAGACCTGTTTGGTCTCTCTAGAAATGTCTGCATGAGTAAACAAGCTTATCTCAATGGTATGGATGCATGAAGCAAACTTCCTTGCCTTAAATTTCCCTTCTGACTCTAAAGACATGGAAACCATGTATCTAGATAAATGGTATTCATACCTCCATGGTGGGTTTTAAGATTACTGAGACACCTCTGAAAATTTGAAGTTTACATCCCTCTCTTATGGTCTCATGCAGTATCTTCTGGCTCATTGAACCTAAAGTTGGTTTACTATTCTCATTTTTATTAATGATTTGAGAATATTTTACATTTTTCTCATCTTCACCTCTCCAGCCATTCCTCCCAGATCCTTTTAACTCTGTCTCTCTCTCTGTCTCTCCATCTCTCTCTGTCTCTCTCTCTGTGTCTCTGTCTCTGTCTCTGTCTCTGTCTCTCTCTCTCTCTCTCTCTCTCTCTCTCTCTCTCTCTCTCTGTCCTGTCCTATAGTGTTTTTTGTTCCCCTGGTGACTGGCTGACATCTCCCTGGCTTGGGCCTTCTTTTCCCCAGCATCCTCAGTCTGATTGTCTTGTTACACTTTTTCTCTGGCTATCCACCAATCAGTGGTTTATTAACAATAAGCATGATCCACAGTCTCTCTCTATCCATCTCTATCTCCCCCTCACTCTCTTTTTCTTTACTCCGTCCAGTGTGTGTTGCCTATATATTTGGCCATGTTGACTTCACTGGAGATTGACCTACCAACACAGGGGCATGCCTTTAAAACAATATGATTCTCCTCCCAGCATCTATCAATGGACATAACTCCTAAGCTAGGGTGGGCCTTTGTTCCCACTGTCCCGCTCCAAGTTGTAATTTTATCAGGCCTAAGCCTTCACATGTCTTATGCATTTTTCTTAGTTGCTGTGAATTCACATGTGAGATTGCACTCTTGTGTCTGTCTGGAAACTTTGTTCTGGATTCCATAATGAAAGAATCTTAAGGGGAATGAACACTGAGTGTCAGCCTGAGAAGTAAGAGTCTTTAGGAAAACAGAGCCCAGGAAATAACTAAAAACATGAAAGCATGAAGACTAAGCCTGCATCTCAAGATGCTGAGAAACACACATACACACACACACACACACACACACACACACACACACACACACACAAATTGCCATCTTGCATTGAGACATTTGTTGTTTATTAACTCAGGAGAAAATCATAGTTCTACTCTTGGGTCTAAGGCATTTGTTTGGATTGCTCTGTTTAGTCCTTTAATTGAAACAAGAGCAGAAAACTGAATGAAATAAACACAAATGGCAGAACAAAAATTCGTCTAGGCTTGTTTGTTTGATTTTCAATAAAACAATAAAGTAAAAGAAAGGACATGTTTTAATCATTGCTGTCTCATATTTGTGTTTGTGGACTGGCAGGAGAGACTAGCAAAAACCAGGTGAGGGATCATTTCAAATGGGCATGTTCCCTAATGTTCTCATGAGATTACAGGTTCACTGTAGCATATTCCTGAACTTTTAAAAATGTATATTACCTTATGTGTCTTTGTATGTTTCTTTCTCTGTGTGCATTGCAAATGTGTGTGGATGTTTGCAGAGGCTGAATAAGTCTTTGGGTCCCCTGGACCTTTGGAGCTAAAGTGATGGGCTCTTGTTGAGCTATGCCATCCAACATGGGTGCTGAGAACTAAACTCAAGTCCCCTGCAAGAACACTAAGCATGCTTAATTGATGAGACAACTCTTCAGTTTTGTTGACTTCTGAACTTTTACAAGACTTTTGTGATTAATCATCTGTTAAATAAATAAATTTGGAAGTTATTTTAAAAATGATTTTTATTTTTGGTGAGTTTTATTAAATTTCATTTTACATTCCACCCTCAGTTCTCCCTCTCAACCCTGCTCCTGCTCCCCTTCCCCCAAGCTCACCCTCAATCCATTCCAACTATCATCATAGAGCCTTCATCCTATAATTGATAAAACCAGATGCAGAAATACATATCCAAACACCATGCCAAGCTCTGGGAATCAAGCTGAATAGAGGGAGGAGAGCAAGGGAGGTCAAGATCGTGATAGAGGTGGGCCTGCCCCAGCACTCTGGACCATCTGGAGCCTCTCCTCTTCAAAGTCTTCATCCCCCATGCCCTCTGCTTGAGGTGATTGTGGGGCTCAACTACCCCATCCCCTCTTTGGATCTTTCTGGGTAGACTCCATGTGTAGTGGATCTGCCCCTGGATACCAGAACATCCAGAGCCTGCCCTCGTTGCAGTTTTGGCATTCCCTACTCTCTCTGCTTGAGTCTTGACCCCCATAGACCCTCCCCTACGAACCATCCAGAGTCTGCATTCATTCCAGTCTTGGCCCCCCTGTGCCCTTTGCTTGAGAACTCCAAGAGAGTTAGGACCATCCAGAGTTACTTACGTCAAAATCCACTGACCTACACCCACCAGGAGACCAGAGGAGATAGAGAGAGACCCCACCTGCACCCACTGGAAGGGATATGAAGATGACAATATGAGAAAACACTCAACAACAGAAAGAACTATAGGACACCACCAGAATCTAGGGACTCTACACCAGCAAGACCTGATCATCACAACATAGATGAAGCAGAAGAGAAGGAACTTAAAAGCAACTTTATGAAGATAATAGAGACCCTCAAAGAGGATATGTGAAAATGCCTTAAAGAAATGGAAGAAAAAATAAACAATAGAGGAAGTAGAGGAAAAGGAAAACTAAAAAAAAAAAAATTCAAGAAAGAAGCAAATCTCTTAAAGAAAGCAACGAAAGCCAAGATAAAAAACAACCAAACAAGTGAAGGAAACAATTCAAACAGTTCAAGGCTTGGAAGCTGAAATAGAAAAAATAAAGAAAACACAAAATTAGGGAATTCTGGAAATAGAAAGGCTGAGTAAACAATCAGGGACCACAGATGCAAGCATAACCAACAGAATAAAAGAGATGGAAGAGAGAAACTCAAGTGTTGAATACTCACTAAAGGAAATAGATTCATCAACCAAATAAAATCCTAAGTCCAACAAATCCCTAACACAAAATATCCAGGAAATATGGGACTCCAGGAAAGGGCCAAACCTAAGAATAATAGGTATAGAAGAAGGCAAAGAAATACAGCTCAAGGGTACAGAAAACATATTCAACAAAAGTATAGAAGAAAACTTTCCCAACCTAAAGAAAGACATGCCTTTGAAATACAAGAAGCTTACAGAACTGGACCAAACAAACAAATCCTCTTGCCACATAATAATCAAACCATTATTAAGAGCAGTAAGGAAATGGGCCAAGTAACATATAAAGGCAGACTTACCAGAATTACACCTGACTTCTGATGGAACCCTGAAAGCCAGAAGGTAGAAATCTTTTGGGGGTAGACACCAGAAAATAATCAAATTGTGAGCTGAAACAAATAAAGTAGAAAATAGGAAAACATTACAAAGAATCAATGAAAGAAAGAGTAGGTTTTCAAGAAAATCAACAAGATAGACAAAACTCTATCCAAACTAACCAAAAAGCAGAAAGTAAGAGCATGCTAATTAACAAAATCATAAATGAAAAGGGGGACATAACAACAGACATTGAGTTAATCCAGAGAATCTTGAGGTCATACTTTGAAAACCTGTACTCCACAAAATTTGAAAATTTAAAGGAAATGGACAATTTTTGTACAGATATCACTTACTAAAATTAAATCAAGATAAGATAAACAATTTAAATAGACCTATAACCCCTAAGGAAATAGAAGTAGTCATCAAAACTCTCCCAACCAAAAAAGCCCAGGGCCAGATGGCTTCAGTGCAGAATTCTACCAGAAATTCAAGGAACAGCTAATACCAATTCTCCTCAAAGTATTCCACACAATAGAAGCAGAAGGTTCATTGCCAAACTCTTTTTACAAGCCTACAATTTCTTGATGCCCAAACCACACAAAGACACAACTAAGATACAAAATTATAGATCAATCTCCTTCATGAACACTGATGCAAAAATACTCAATAATTTACTGGCAAATCAAATCCAAGACCACATCAGAGAAATCATCCATCATGATTATGTAGGCTTCATCCCAGGGATGCAGGGATGATTCAATATAGGGAAATCCATCAGTTTTATCCACAATATAAACAAATTGGAAAAGAAAAAAATTCATGATCATCTCACTAGATGCTGAAAAAGCCTTTGACAAAATTCAACATCCCTTCACGATAAATGTCTTAGGGAGATCAGGGATAACAGGCACATATCTAAACATAATAAAAGCAATATACAGTAAACCAATAGCCCAAATCAAACTAAATGGAGATAAACTCAATTTGATTCCTCTAAAATCAGGAACAAGTCAAGGCTGTCCACTCTCTCCCTACCTTTTCAATATTGTACTTGAAATTCCTGCTAGAGCAAACAGACAACAAAAGGAGAGCAAGGGGATACAAATTGGAAAAGAAGAAGTCAAACTTTCATTATTTGTAGATGATATGATATTGGTATGATATGATAAGTGATCCAAAAAAATCTATCAAGGAACTTCTACAGCAGATCAACACTTCCAGCACAGTGGCAGGATACAAGGTTAGCTAAAACAACAACAACAACAAAACAGTAGCCCTACTATATACGGTTGACAATAGCCACAAACAACATAAAATATCTTTGGGTAATGGTAGTCAAACAAGTGAAAGAACTGTAGAACAAGAACTTGGAGTCTTTAAAGAATGAAATTAAATCTGGGCTGTGGTGGCAAGCACCTTTTAATCCCAGCACTTGGGAGGTAGATGCAGGCTGATCTCTATAAGTTTGAGGTCATCCTGGTCTACAAGAGCTAGGTCCTGAACAGCCTCTAAAGCCACAGAAAAACACTGTCTTGAAAAATCCAAAAAAAAAAAAAAAACAGAAATTAAAGAAGTTACCACAAAATGGAAAGGTCTCCCATGCCCTTGGATAGGTAGGATCAACATAGTAAAAATAGCAATCTTGCTAAAAGGTATCTACAGATTCAATGCAATGCCTATTAAAATACCATCATAAATATTCACAGACCTTGAAAGAACAATACCCAACTATATAGAAAAACAAAAAATCCAGGATAGCCAAAACAACCCTGTACAATGAAGGAACTTCTGAAGTCATCACTATCCCTGAATTCAAGCTCTATTATAGGGCTGTACTCTTGAAAAGAGATTGGTATTGACACCAAAATAGAAAGATAGATTAATAGAATCAAATTGAAGATTCAGATGTTAACCCATACACTTACAAACACCTGATTTTTGACAAAGAACCTGAAATTATACAATGGAAAATAGAAAGCATCTTCAACAAATGGTGCTGTCATAACTGGATGCTGACATGTAGAAGATCCATTAAGTCCAAATGGATCAAAGAATTCAACATAAATCCAGGCACATTGAACCCCTTAGAAGAGAAATTGGGAGGGGCTGTTGAAAGATTTGGTGCAGTAGATCATTTCATGAACAAAACTCTAGTGGCACAGACACTGAGGTCAACAATTGATAAATGGAACTTGCTGAAACTGAGAAGCTTCTGTAAGGCAAAGAACACAGTCTGCAAGACAAAATGGCAGCCCACAGAATGGGAGAAGATCTTCACCAACCTGTCTTCATCCCTCTGTCAGATGAAGATCTTCATCTGACAGAGGGATGATCTCCCAAATATATAGAGTAATCAAGAACCTAGATATCAAAACAACAATCCAATTAAAAAGTGGGGTACAGACCTAAACAGAGAATTCTCAATAGAGGACTCTAAAATTGCTGAAAGAGACTTAAGAAAGTGCTCAACATCAAAACAACTCTGAGACAACATCTTGCTCCTCACAGAATGGCTAAAATCAAAAACTCCAGTGACAGTCCATGCTGAAGAGGATGTGGAGAAAGGGGAACACTCTTCCATTGCTGTTGGGAGTGCAAAATTCTGCAGCCACTTTGGAAATCAGTATGGCAGTTTCTCAGGAAAATGGGAAGCAGTCTACCTCAAAATCCAGCAATTCCACTCTTGGGCATATACCCAAACGTTGCACATTCATACAAGAAGGACATGTGTTCAACTATGTTCATAGCAGCATTGTTCATAATAATCAGAACCTGGAAGCAACCTAGATGCTCCTCAACTGAAGAATGGATAGAGAAAATGTGGTACATTTACACAATGGATTACTACTCAGTGGGAAAAAAAAACAAAAACAATGGACTCTTGAAATTCCCAGGCAAATGGATAGAAGTGGAGAAAACCATCCTGAGTGAGGTAACCCAGTTACAGAAAGACAAACATGGTATTACTCACTCATATATGGATATTAGACATAGAGAAAAGGAGTAAGAGCCTAGAATCCACACCACCAGAGAAACTAGGAAACAAGGAGGACACTAAGAGAGAAATACATGTTCACAAGAAGAAGGGGAAAGAGAAAGGAACTCCTGAGCAAATTGGGAGCATGTGGGGAGAGGGGAGGGATGTAAGAAAAAGAGAAGGGGAGAAGAGGAGGGGGAGGAGAACAGGAGGGATGAGGAAGACTAAATCAGGGGAGAAATAGAGGAGAGCAAAATAAAGAGTTACCTTAATAAAGAGAGTCATCATAGGTTTAAAGAAAAATCTGGCACTAGGGAAATGTTCAGAGATCCACAAAAATGACCCCAACTAATAATCTAGGCAGTAGTGGAAAGGCTGCCTTTGTTGCCCTTCCCCTATAATGAGATTGATGACTACCTTAATTGCCATCCTAGAGCCTTCATCTAGTCTCTGAAGCAGACACCCACAGCTAAGCACTGAGACATTTGTTGAGAGGGAGGGGGATGAGAAAAGCAGTCAAGACCTTGCTTTAGAAACCTACAGAACCAGCTGACCTGGCCTAATGAGAGCACAGGGACCCCAGTCATAATGCTGGGGAGCCAGAATTGGATAGAACCAAACCCTCTGAATATGGGTGCCAGTCTAACAGTGGGACCTCTAACAGTGGAACCAGTATTTATCCCTAGTGCACAGATGGACTTTGGGAGCCTAGTCCCTATGGAGAGATACTAGCTCATCCCAGATATACACTAGGTCCTCCCCTAAATGATGTGACAGATTTCAATAATGCCCTAAGTAGGGCCTCACTATCCTTGGGGAGTGGGTGTGAGGTAGGTTGGGGGAGTTGGTGGGGGTGGTATGGGAGGATGGGAGGAAGAGGGAATGGGGATTGATATGTAAAATAAAATTGTTTGTAAATAAAAAAATTTAAAAAACATAAAACAAACAAAAAACCCAAACAAACAAACAAACAAACAAAAGATCATGATGGAGAAATCTACAGAGACAGCTGAACCAAGCTCCTGGAAACTTATGAACTCTAGACTTAAACTGTGGAGACTCCTTGGGACCCAACAAAGCCCTCTGTATGTGGGAGACAGTAGTGAATCTTGGACTGTTTTAGAGGCCCCTGGCAATAGGACCATGATACAAACCTGGTACATGAACTAGTTTTTTATAGCCTGTTCCCTATGGTGGGATATCATACTCAGCCTTAATGCATGGGAGAGGGGCTTGGTCCTGCCCCAAGCTAAAAATCTTTTAAATAATAGTCACGTCAAAGATACCCATTTGTAGACTGGACTTGTCTCCAAATCCATCTCTATTCACTTTAAGTTTTCAATGCATTTATTCAGCAACAATTATGCATTTTAAGTTCTATGATGTAATGACGTGTAATATGCATACACTGTATATTAATCACATAAAAATTCATGAGCATTCACTTGCACATGGACACAGCCACTGACTATCATATACTTTTATAAATGATCAGTCTAGTATAATTAACCACAGTCACCTGCTCTCTTGAAACCCCTTAACTTACTCAAAAAGACAAATGGACCACTTTTATTTTCTCTACAGCCTTTGCTTAAGTGTATTTATGTGAGAGCCAGTTTGTGTACAGGCCACAACCTAGATAGGGTCTCATGAAAGCAAAGGGGAAAAAGAAGATAAAAATGTGGGAGGGTAAGAGAATGCATTCGATATTAATGTGAAAGGGGGAATAATAGACACAGGAAGATTCAACCAGCTTAGAGAGAGGGGGGGCATCGGTAAGTGAGAGGAAATTCAACCAATTAAAATTAAATTTTTAAAAAATCTGAAAACCCAATTACTTTCACCAAAGATCCTCCAAAAATGCATAAACTTTCCTAACAAGTTTTATGTATTCAAACATAATTATCAGTCCCTAAGATGGTAGTAATCTCCATTTGATAGAATATGGTTTAATGTCTCAAACAGAATCTTGCTATAAGATGAAAATTTAAATATGGGTGTTAGAATATTTCACTAAAGAATCAATATATGGATATTGCTATGCTCTCCCACCCAAAATCATTAAATAAGTTTAGAGGACAATACAATGAGTTTATTCAATTTTCCGTTCTTACACTTTTACTCTGTGATCTTCCCGAATATTCCCAGTGTGTTTGCCATTGCAGGGTGTCTTGAGAAAGAGAACTTTGAGTCCACTTACTCCTTGGCTCTCCTAATGGTCCATGCTAACACTGTTGGGAGACAGTAGTTTGACAGAAGCAACTTCTAGTGTGTTAAAGCCTTTGAGTATAGTTAGTAACCTTGCCTGTTATTTGCCATCTAGGAAACAATTTCATTGTACAAAAGTGAAGATGTCACTTATTAATAGCAAGACTTGGTACTGAACAACTTACTGAGACACTTAATTTCATAATTCATCACTCTGCGCAGCAAGAAGGAGTCTTCTCACCTTACACAGTGTAGATGTGTTCATGAAAAAAAAAAAAACAAACAAAAAAAACAGTTGTTGGATGTAAAATAACTCACCCAGGATCAGCCTGGTATTAAATGAACTTTCACCAAACATGTTGTTTTTGGAAATCTGGGTTGTGTTTTGTGAAGTGGATATTTTAATAATTTGCATATGTGGTTACACATAATTTTTAAAATCCTATTAGATATCATAATACAATTTTATATCTGAAATAACAACTATGCTTTCCCCTGATATAACAGAAGATAGTATAATTTAAGAATTTCTTTTTCTTGGCTGACAGTCAATATTTCATGTGAAGTGTGTGAAACAAGCTTTCAATAATTTTGTCTATTATTTCAAAGAGGAAAATGGATGTAAATGGAAAATGATTTTTAAAACATTGGCAAAAATATGTGTCCTGGTTTAAATATTTCATCCTTCAAATTTTGTTGGAAACAAAATAATCTCTGAAACAGTTTGGAATGATGAGTAAAATAGTAGGTGCTGAAACAACAGGAGTTTTACTCTTACAAATGGATTGATGTCTGCTTAGAAGTGCTGGGGCTACAAGCTTGGTGGTTCTTCCTTGTCATCTGTTCCTCCTGTCTGAGACTGTAAGGCAGGAAACCTACCTACAAAGGATATTGCTCCATTAGTGGTACCCTAACAAACCACCACTCCTTCAACGGTACTCTAGTTACCACTCCCTCAGGGATGCCCTAACCATAACTCCCTTGTCAATGCCCTAGACACCACCCCATCAGATATTCTCTAGAGGAAATGATAGAAAATGTAAAATGAGCTATAGTCATAAAATAGTTTTCTATTTTATTTTTGAATGATTAATTGAGAAACTCACTGAAATGAGAATGAATTATTTAGTCATTGTTTAAAATGTTGCAAAAATCGATAATTTGTAGTATATGAACATATTTGGTGGAAAGAATGATAGAAAAGAAACTGTAATCTCTTAGGTGAAGACTGAATTTTGTCTCCTATCACCACATTAATCTATGACTTGATTTCTATGTCATCTCTAAGGTCTACCCTCTCACTAAAAAAAAAATCTGTTTGTCCATTTTAAATGAGGAAGGCTATCACTGTATAAAACCAAATTCATAATAAACAGGAAAATTCTAAAAGTTGTTCTTTTGGGCTACTATGTTGACACAGTTGTAGGGGAAGCTGTAGCCACACCTACTTAGGGGCTAGCTACAGGTGTGCCTGACCACACTTGCAAGGGCATGGTCAGGGTGATGTAGAGTGAGGCTTTCAGAGGACTGCATTTCTCTTTCGGTTTCCCTTTTGACTTGCTGGACAGACTGCTGCCATCCCGGCTAGCTAGGTTGCTCTGTAAGTAAGGCTTTTCCCTATTAAATACCTTTATATTTCTACTTGGCTCCATATTGGTAATTTCCCACTATACACATTACTCTTAATTTTTATTCTTTCAGAAAGTGCTCTGATTTCTTTAAAATTTTCTAAGCAATGTGGGAAAAAAGCTCATAGTTATAAGTTTTAGACCAATAATTCCCCAAAGGTGTCTAGTACTTGTTTATTTCTGTATCATTTCACCCTGTCTTCATATTTTAATACATTTGTGTATAGTTCATTGTCCAATATCTTGCTGAATTGAGAACTGAGGTTATGTTCTACTAATATCTAATACACAACTCAGTGCAAATTCTCAAATTTGTGAGATTTTAATGTAATATGTTTAATAAAGTAATGAACCACTAGAATCATTTGTTTCAGAATTTTCAATTTGTGTGTGTGTGTTTGTGTGTGTATGTGTGTGTCAGTCTATGTGTGGGTGTGCCTACAGAGTCCATGAGAGGGAATTTGATTGACTTGGAGCTAGAATTACAGGCAGTTGTGAACTGCCCCATGTGTGTACTGGGAACCAATCTCAGTTTCTTTATCAGAGTAGCAAATACTCTTAAATACTCTTAAACTTTGAGCCAGCTCTCTACCCACTGCTAGAATCTTACTGGAATTTGTTTCTCTGGTATTTTTAGAAAGGCTTGAGAAAAAGATGTAAATTTTGTTTAGAATGGAAAATTTAGAGTACAGAAGAATTTTCCTGTAACAATATATGGATCAGAGCAGTGGTTATCGCAGGAAATGTAACACAATGTCATGTAAACACAAGGAAATGTAAGAAAAAAAACCTTCCTTTCCTCAGATGGGAAGAACACAAGGTCTTTGAATAGGTGAACCATTCTAGACAAATTCAAACCTGAAACAAAACAAGTCCCCAAAATAGTTTACCCTAAAAAAAAAAAAAGATTGGATAATTAAACAATATCATAGAGACTCAACCATCAAAGTGCAAAAACATGAAAACACTAAGGTAGAGGGACACAGTTCCATCTAAAATAATCTGTACAATGAGTAAAGGATGAGGGAACCATTGTAGATGGATATTTCTGTTCAGCCTGCTTCCATTGCCCTTCAGTCCCAAATAAACACACAGAGGCATCTATTAATTTTAAACTGTTTGGCCAATGGCTTAGGCTTCTTACTGGCTAGCTCTCTCTTAATTGTTAATCCATAACTCTTAATCTATGTATTTCTACATGACCTTATCTTACTGGAGAATGTCTGGTGTCCTATCTTCCCTTTAGCTACATGGCTTCTCTCTGGCGACCCCTGTCTATGTCCTCTCCCCAGAATTCTCTTCACCTGGTAGCCATGCCTATACTTCCTGCATGACTACTGGCCAATCAGTGTTTTATTCATCAACCAATAAGAGAAACATATATACAGAGGACAACACCCATCAACTCATAAAATAAAAGAGGCCAGAAAGAGAAAAAAAAATTTAAGGAAGACATTGGACCAAGATGGAATCCTAAGTAATCTATTGTGTCTTCAAAAATAATATATGAGGAAATTAGAACTTCTATGATTTGTTAGATATTAAATGTCTTCATTTTAACTGTAGGCATGGCTATTTTTTGTGGTTAATTCTTGTTTGTTGGAGATATGTTATGGATCTTTGAATTAGTTGGAAAAATGGAAGGAGACATAGATAGATGGTGATAGATAGATACAAAGATACAAGCTGACAGACCCGAGAGCCATAAATAAGGTAATTCAACCTATGGGCTCTTTACAGACTGGAATGCCCCTGCCTTCCTTAATACCTAAAGGATAGCTGATCATAGTTATTGATCTAAAAGACTGTTTTTTTACAATACCATTACAAGAAAATGATAGAGAGAAATTTGCATTTACTGTACCAACTAATAATAACCCACAGCCAGTTCAGGGATATCAGTGGAAAGTTTTACCTCAGGGGATGCTAAATAGTCCTACTTTGTGTCAGAACTTTGTACAGCAACCTTTGGAAATAATTCGTAAGAAATTTTCACAATTTCTTGTTTATCATTACATAGATGGCATTCTTTTATCAGATTCTAATAAGGAAACTTTGGGGTGTATGTTTGAAATGGTGAAGGAAGTTCTGCCTCGTTGGGAGTTACAGATTGCCCCAGAAAAGATGCAAAGAGGAGATTCTATTAACTATTTAGGTTACAAGATAGACTTACAAAGAATCAGGCCACAGAAGGTACAAATTAGGAGAGATTGTTATCAAACTCTTAATTCTCTTCAGAAATTATTAGGGGAAGTTTCTCAACTACAGACGATTATTGGTGTAGAAGGACATGACTTAAAGCATTTAAAAATGGCCCTTAAAGGTGATAAGGACCATTTTAACAGTCCATGAATATTATCTGCTAAGGCAGAAAAAGAATTACAATAGGTAGAAAACAGAATATTGGATGCACATGTAGATCGGATAATCCTTGATTTAGACTGTATTCTGGTCATCTTGCCATCCAAAGAATATCCTTCTGGAATTCTGATGCAGAAGGAAGACACCATATTGGGGTGGATATTTCTGCCACATAAACAGAATAAAAAGTTAAAGACGTACATAGAAAAGGTTTCTGATTTGATTTTAAAGGGCAAATTAAGATGTCGTCAGCTGACAGGAAAAGATCCAGCAGAAGTTATAGTACCTTTAACTAATGAGGAAATTTCCTCCTTGTGGAAGGATAATGAATATTGACAAATAGCTCTTACTGACTTTTTGGGTACAATTAGCAACAATTATCCCAAAACTGACAGAATTAAATTCATAAATAGACAGACTGGATTCTTCCATGCATTGTAAGACAAACTCCCATTTCTGGAGTTCTTACCTTCTACTCTGATGCTAACAAATCAGGTAAGGCTGGTTATAAAGCAGGTGAGGTAAGTAAAATAGTTGAAAGTCTGTACACATCTATACAGAAGGCAGAATTATATGCAATTCTCATGGTGCTTATGGATTTCACAGAACCTTTTAACATAGTTAGTGATTCCCAATATGCAGAGAGAGTCATGTTTCACATAGAGACAGAAGAATTCATCCCTGATAATACTGAACTAACCTGTTTTTACAGTTACAGGAAACAATCAGAAACAGAAGTAATCCTCTGTACATTACACATATCAGATCCCATACGGGTCTGCCAGGCCCACTAGCACAAGGCAATGATGAGATTGATCATTTATTAATTGGCATTGTGCTAGAAGCCTCAGAATTTCATAAAAAGCATCATGTAAATAGCAAATGTTTAAAGGAGGACTTCTCCATCACTTGGCAACAAGCCAAGTAGATAGTGAGAAACTGTCCTACTTGTTCCTTTTATAACCAACTCCACTGCCAGCAGGTTGTAATCCTAAAGGCATTCAGAGGAATGAGATCTGGCAAACGGACATCTTTCACTTTACAGAATTTGGAAATTTGAAATATGTGCATCACACTATTGACACATTCTCATGTTTCCAATGGACTACTGCTCTCAACTCTGAAAAATCTGATTCTGTTATTACACACCTACTAGAGATGATTGTAATTATGGGCATACCTGCACAGATAAAAACTGACAATGCTCCAGAATATGTCTCCACAAAAATAGAACAGTTCTTCAAATATTATAACATAAAGCATGCCACAGGTATACTACACAATCCTACAGGACAAGCAGTGGTTGAGAGATCTAATAGAACACTTAAGGAGATGCTCCATAGACAGGCTTGGAAGACTAAACCCCCCAAACATAGGTTGCATAATGCTTTATTGACACTAAACTTTCTTAATGCCAATGAAAAAGGACAAACAGCTACAGAAAGACACTGGACTATGGAGAAAACTGCTGAACTGAATCAACCAGTGTACTTCAAAGATGTACTGACCTTGGTATGGAACCCTGGACATGTGTTACGTTAGGGTAGGGGTTTTGCATTTGTTTCCACAGGAGAAGAAAAACTTTGGATACCATCAAAGTTGATCAAGATTCGAGTTGGAAAAGACAGCCCTCTGGACAAGGACGACTGACAGGTATTTACTGAGGCATATTTCATAAACTAAATGAAAGCCTCCCAAAGGAAAGGGAAGTGCTTTGTTTCTATCCTCACAGAAAAAATTCACCTCCAGAAGTCAAAGGTCACTGCATGGGTAGATACTTAAAGGAAAGAAGGTAGCTATAACCATCAAACAAAAGGAATGTGCCATAAGGTAAACTTTACAGCTGTCTCTCAGAGAACTCTATTTCTCTTTATTTCCTAGTCCCTATTCAATTAAATCAATGCTGGATTTAGAGGTGGATTTGGCTTTCCTCCCCTAAAATCCAAGCATGTTATTTAACTAAATTTTGGACTTTCTGTTTTATATCAAGATGCCAATTGATGTAATTCAGAATAAATGAAGAATTTGAGGACTATCTTTTGTCTTTTCTTGGCTCTTTCTTTTAAGGCCTACACCCTCTCATAATTGTCGTTTTCCCATGGTTGCCTTTCCCAGCATACATACATATACAAACAAACTTTTCTCTGCTAACACTTATATTTGAGCCCCATACAGCCAATGAAGACCCGCCTGATGACAATCTCTGGATGCTCCGTAAAAGGCTTTGGGCCATACCTCTTCAATTGCACTGGATCCAACTTACTCCGTTTCAACTGATATTCTGACCAGAGCTTCAAGTACTGACTTCATTCAAGTTGAGGATTTCAACCTAGATCTTCAATCAAGCAAATTCCATCTAACATGGACTGGAGATAACCCATTAGAGACTTTCACTATACTAACATTTTTTCCCCACAGGACCCCTCAAGGCTACCATCCTCCCATTTCAGCAGGAAGTAATTTAGAAGATGCTGTGCCCCCTTCCCCATTATTGTCTTCTAGGGTACTGTAAGACTAGTTAGGAATAACTTTCTTATTGTTTAGAGTTGGGATTGGAAGGAGGTTCAAGTTAGACACCCTTTCTACATGACTTTAGGGCTTAGCCAGAATAGACATAGTTAGGATGTGCAATAGCAGATTATTGTATCTTCTTGTATTTCACCTTTATGATTGTTAATTTTGGATGTTTTACACTATTAAGTTTTAATCCTCTTTTAGACTAAAAGGGGAATTGTAGGGAGACAATGTAGCACCACCTCCTAGTAGCCGCTACAGGTGTACCTGGCCATGCCCATGAGGGTGTGGTCAGGGGAGGTGGAGGATGACATGGGGGCACGGGAGGATTCTTAAGGGACCTTGGACATGTGGAGAGCCTCTTCTCACTCTGGCCTTCCTAGCTTGCTGCCTCTGGGCACGCTCTGCCTTGTGTTTGCTGGTGTTTATCTGAATAAAGAAATCTTAGCCTTACGGACTATGCATCGTCCTTTGTTCATGTTATATAACTCCACTAGGAATGGCATGTTCCTTCATCATCTGACTTATGATAATCCTTATTTTTGCCAAGTAATTAATGTACTGCTTCTCCATGTCTCTGCCCTCCTGTCTCTTCTCAGACATGAGAGTCTATCTCTTCATTTGTTGCCAGGATCTTGCCTTTCCTATACCTATTCCATAAGGTACTTCCAATTCTTATTCACTCCACTCAAGAGTGAGTTGAGTTTATGAGTATCTTTCTGGCACCAGCTATTGAGATTGAAATCAAATCTCATGTGAATACTCAAACAGTAACAGAACCACTGCTCTCATAGGAACATGGCGAGTCCATTTTAGTGAGGAAATGTTCATAAGGAAATTAGCACAATTTTGTGATGGAGTTGGCTTTTAGTCAATATCAATCACCCTTCTGTTGGTATTATTAAATTATAGATAAATGACTTCGAATAAATAATAAAAATGAAGAGATAGAGACTAATTGAGAGAGAGAAGGAGAGAGGGAGAGAGAAGACCGTATATAAAAATTTAACTCAAGGAATTCAGGTGTGCAGCCTTGCCTTTTGTCTCTAAAACAGAAATTTCATTAGTCTCTATTTTCTAAGACCAATGATAGATGTTTTCAACCCCCTGCCCAGAAGCTCTTAACCTCACTCTCATAGGTTGGGACACCTCTCAGCCCCCATTAAAGAAGTTTCTGTTGGTGGTAATTGACAATTAACACAAGAGGTACATAAGTGGGCACTTTGCAGAATGCCTGGCACTGATTTGGAACATCTGTATTACACCCTCCACTCCCAGTGCTCAGGGCAGAAATGTTTTAGAGACAGAGGTAGTGCACATCTGTAGCTTCCCAGAAAACTACAAACAATATGTGTATAACAATATGGAAGAAACGTAATACTTTCCATGAAATGGGAAATTACATAATTAAAAATTAGTGACACAAATTTGAAATATTCAACCATGTGATGATTACACCAACTCAATACATAGCTAAACAAAACAAATTCTAATTTACTAGCTTAATTACATGATAACTTCCAAGTTATTTCCCCTCTGGAACTCGACTGAGAAACTTTCTTATGAATATTGAAACATTATCCTGTCCTTGTACTCCCATAATTGATTTTATGGGAGGCATTTCATCTTATTTCTTTCATTTGAGATTCCTTCTTTTGCTGCCCTTCAGATTCATGAGCAGCTTTCCTCTATTTATCTGGTCGTGAAATTGGCAGAATTCTTAATTCTGTACTGTCCCCTCTTTCACTGAGTCTGAGCTTTCATAATCAGTTTCTCCCTGACCAACTGTTTCTATTCTCCTTCCTCAGAACTCTGAGACAAGTGAGATGCATTGCTGAAAACCAACCATCTCACCTCCTCCATTTCACCTAAGCATTTCCTCCTTTCTTTTTCTTTTCTTAAGATTTTTGAGACTTTCCATTAATATTAGTAGTAATCCAATAACTTATGTGAATTTAACTTATGATTTTATTTCGTGGAAATTTCTACTTCACCTAAATTTTACTTCTGTCTTCTAGTGTTTTCAACCAATTCTATTTGTTTTATCATAAATTTAATAAAGCTTATTGCTAAACTAAACTACACCAAATTCTCAATACTTACATGTTTGTGGCTGTAGCTTTACCCTTAATTTTCCTTCTTTGCTTTCTGAACCAGGACTTCTTCCTTGCATTATGTCTATAAATTTGAATATAAACTGTCCTTGCAAGACCACTGCAGCCCAAGGAGATGTGTTTACATCACTGCTCACTGTGGTGGAACCTTGTATTTGGTTGGGTTTCTTAGATTTTCTAGTTTCAGACTTATTTGTAGACAGCTCTCTGAGTCACCTATGTTACTAGTATAATAGCATTTACCATGAAGAGATTTGATGAGAGTCAACCACATCTTTAAACAATCATCAGGCTGTACTCAGCATTTTAAAAGTATTCATGATATCTCAAACTTTTAATTATCCTTCCAGTAATTGCACACTGAACAGGAATTCTGATCGCTATCAAAGGAAAAAGAAAATGTATGAGTTATGTTTGCCTTATATGATAGTACATCACACAGTGTACAGATTATACTGAAATCTGGGAGTTCATGGACACAAGTCATTTCACCCCACTTCTGGGAAATTGAAATGTAAAAAGTAACATTTACCTAGGAAAATAACAACAAGCATGCTGGTTAGGCATCAGCATGGGTTTTGGTAACCATGAATGTTACAGTGTGTCAGCTGGACAGATCATAGGAACACAGGCCCAGAACTTAGTAAGCCTCTTACCAGGGACTCTAAACTCTTATTTGCTCAAACTGGCAGAAGAATAAGAAATGTAAAATTCAGGAAAATGAAATAATAGGGAAAAGGCAATTCCAGGAGGTAGAGATTGATAGTGTCCATGGAATTTGAATGGTGTCTTGTAAGAAGAAATCACTGAGCACAGCCATTCAGAGGATGGAACAGAAGAACCAAAAATTCAAGGTCTGCCTGGGCTACAGAGTGAGTTCACAGAAAGCCTGGGGAGCTTAGTGAGACAAGTTTAAAAAAAAATGAAAAAGTAAAGAAAAGGAGGGTCTAGGGGCTGGATCTAGCTCAACAGTAAAGTAACTGTTTAATGTTTGCCAAGACCTGAGCTTAATTGTCAGACTCCCCCGCCCTCTGTGTGTGTGTGTGTGTGTGTGTGTGTGTGTGTGTGTCCATATGTATGCTTGTGTGCATGTGTGTCCATATGTGTGTGTGTGTGTGTGTCCAATGAATATATGACAGACCCTGAAGATCCCCTATGGAAGGCCTCACCTTCCCCGGGGAGCAGTAAGGATATGTGATAGGTAGGGTTTTATTGGGGGGGGGTGGTAGGGGAGGAGGGGAGGGAGAGTGAACTGGGTTTGACATGTAAAACAATCTTGTTTCTAATTCAAATAAAAAAAATGAAAAACAAGAGTCAGCAATGGGGGTGAGTAGTGTTAGCAGTATTCAAGAAAATGACCTGCTTTGCTGGTTTCATGGATTTGGCAGGGATTTTAGCAAATGGCATAGAGTAGAGAAGTGGGGTGAACAGCAGCTCATGTACCCTAGCTCTAATATCTTAAAAACTAAAGGGCTCACACTGCTTGAGGACAGAAGATTCAGTCAGGATTCTGTGCAGGAAACAAAGGCTCTTCAGAGTCTTCTTCTGGGCACTATAAAGCAAAGAGAAGAAACAGCCAGCACACCAGGGGACCTTTAGAAAATGAACACTATGTTAAGTCTGGAATACAACCTAAAACAACTATGTTCATCAAGTGTGGAGGAGCACAGATCATGTCCAGCCAAAAGAGGGAGTGGCCCAAAGCTGAAGACCAGAGCCATTAACAAGAAGGCTCTGGCAGGAAGCTACTGAGGGGAGGGTTCAAGTGTTTACTAAGAAAAACAATTAACTGCCCAAACTCACACCAGATGAGGTCATCACACTCATAGGCCGTGCCCAAGAGGGGATCGGACACTAGATACATAATAGGAACACCTTTAAAATTACTGGGTAGTACCCTGCCCCCTGTGGTTTTCACTTTAAGAGGGCTCACAGTTAAACAGTAAAGGAGATCTTGCTGGACTTGACTCCCTGCTGTGCCTGATTGTCTTCTGGTTCCAGGGCAGCTGAGGGACTGGTGAACAGCACACTCTACCCTCCCTGACCTCTACCCAGGGGCCTCCCAGAGACCTCCAACAAACACTACAGCAATTGTCTCTGAAACCCAGAGAACTGGTGCTCTCTCTGCCTACTGCTGTCCAGGGCCAACAGCTTTTCAAGTATCTTTCAAGGCTTGTACTGGTGAACTTCGACTGGGCTCTGATCGCAGCAGGGCCTGCGGGGACAGAAACTCTTGGCTTCCACTCTTGGAACTGCACAGCACACCTCAGAGAGGAGCAAGGTGATGGTGGGGGTCAACAGAAAATTCATATGTCCCTGTATATTGACAACACTACTGTGGATATTTGTCTGCATATTCATGGTGCCAATAAAATTATGAAATGCATTTGCATAGAAGTGATTTTCTATACATTTTGCCCATTCATACATACCAAAATGGCTATGTAAAGCTGGCTTCTGTAGCCAGCCCCTAAGAAGGCCTGACCTTTATACTGTTAAGTTTTAATCCTCTTTTAGACTAAAAGGGGAATTGTAGGGGAAGCTGTAGCCACGCCTTCTTAGGGGCTGGTTATAGGAGTACCTGAGCAGGCTTGTGAGGGCGTGGTCAGAGTGACTAGGGGGTCTGCGTTTCGGTTTTGGTTTCTCTTTTTGCTTCTTGCTGTACAGACTATCACCGACTGGCTGGTTCGCTCTGTAAGCAAGGCTTTTCCCTATTAAATACCCTTATATTTCTACCTGACTCCGTATTGGTAATTTCCTACTATAGGCTTCTTTGAAGCCAAACACATAGCAATGAGGAATGAGAAGTAGTTATCTGTGTCTACACCTTTTGCTCCTGTGTTTGACCCCTAATCAAAATCCTGACACCATAGTACTAATTATGAAAAGAAAACATTATGGAAATGTGGTACAGTCATTCATTTGTTTTAGGGTATAATTAAATTGAACATTTTAAGAAAATACATAACACCTGTAATGAAGCATGTTTAGTGGAATGCATTGAAGGATACATACTCACTTGCACAACACAAAGTTTCTACATAATTTATTCAAATGGAAATCTATCAGTATATGAATATGAGTGCTATCCACTATGAGAAGTTGACAAATATTTTTCATAACTGTCCTCCTCCTGATTTTCTGTGGGGTGTTGTGTGCTCTAGTGCACACAGATTTGTGGTGGTGGTGGTACATGCTTGGAGGTTGGATGTTAACTGTCTGACCCTCGCCTCTTTTCTCCACCTTACTGTTTGAGACAGACATGGAGCTCTCTGTTTAAGCTTGTTTTGCTAACAACAGAGCCCCGGAGCTCCTCTTACTTCTGCTCCTCTCTGATAGATGGGATTCTAAACTTACCAGTTGATGACATTGGTGCTGAGGGTGTGAACTTAGGTTTTGAGCATTGTGTAGCAAGAACTTTACCAACTGTGTCTCCAAACCCATGATCTTTTGAATACATTACTGTCCTTTTCGTTCACTCTGATCTGCTCTCTGAAACCTCTTTAAATACATAAATTCAGTTATCATGAGCATATGAGACCTTAAGAGAAAATGCATTTTACCTGATTAATTCAGGAGTTTTGACTAAACATGCTTTATTACAGACACTAAAAGAAATATGCGTTTAATTACTTTTTAAATACACAGGCTGATTTAACCCTATTTCTATGCTAAAATTATGTATGTTTCATTTTTATGCTCCCACTTATTACAGGAGTCACCCCTCATCTCTGGTTTCACTTTCTGTGGTTTCAGCTCCCCATGATCAATTACAGACTGAAAATGATAAATGGAAAATTACAGAAGTAAATAATTCATGAGTTTAAGTTGTGCAGTGTTCTGAGTAGTGTGCAGAAATATTGTGTGCTCAGGATATGAATCACCCATTTGTGGAGCACGCAAAGACACAAAGACGGTGTGCTACACCTGCCAATGGCCTCCCGGTAGCATTTCTGTTTTCAGATACCTCGTCCAACGACTACACCGCCACAAAGCTGCAGTACTGTCTACATTGAGTCCTATCACAAAGGCCTTGTGAGGACTCACATCACCCTGAGAGGAAGGGTGAGTACAGTGGAGTGTTTTGAGAGACTGAAGAACATACTCACTAAACTTCTGTCACAGGATGGTGTCATAATTCCTATGCTTTACTGATGGTTGCTGGTGGCTATTTGCCTCATATATAAATTAATCCTTGTAATAAGTCTAGATAAGAAAAGTATTCTCCACATTTTGTTTAGTATGTGCTTCTGTATGGTTATCCACTGATAATTTTGGATTGTATTCTCTGCAGATAAATGGAAGACACTTTACATCATCTTAATTGTTGTGGTCAATGTGTCTCCTTAAACAATAGTTTGGTTTCAAAAGGGAGCTTTGGTATTAGGTGGATACCTGTCTATCAATGAAAGTTGAAACTGGAATTACATATTTAGCACTTTACCACACATTCCAAGCACAGGCTACTTCAGGGATGCTGTGGACCACAGATCACAGGAAAACAAACATGGCAACACAAGGAACTACAGGATTTCTGTTTCTTCAGGTGCATATCAGAGTCATGTTTATTTTAAATTTTAGTCTATTAAGTGTGCTGAATGCATTTTGTCAGAACAAAAGATGATGATGCGCATTTCTCCATTTAATAAAATACTGCCATGAAATGACAGTGACCACATGGGTTGCTGGGAAATGGTGCTGGTGACCTGATGAAAGAAGTGCCAGGAAACATTAAATGCCTCACACTGCTGGAGAATGGAGCCACAGGGCTATCACTCCTTTATATTTAACCCATTTGTTAATGCCAGCTGAATCCAGGCTGACACAACTGGATACAGCATAACTAAGAGACTGGAGAGTAAATAATAATTCAACAAAAGCATATCAGAGCACCAGAGATTATATGTTTGTATCATGGCTTGATCTCTTCCCCCCTCCAATATTTCTACAATCTCAAGTAAGTGCAAAATGAATATATTCATTTCATTATCTGACTGACTACCTGACCTCAATTTATAACTACATCCAAATTTGTGATCCATAAAACCATTTTGAAGAGACACAAGCCAAGCATTTCTTTTGATAGGTTAATGCAAGCAGTCCATTTGTAGAAAGGGAGCTTTGCAAATCCTGAAAGAAAAGCATTTAAGGGGTTCAGGGATATTACTCTGAAGCTTTCATTTAAAATAAAGGTTCTAGAATGCTTCATGCAGATATAGAGGTCTCAAAAACATAATGAATGAGAGAAGTAAGAGTTCTAAGGTTTCAGCTAAATAAATACCTAAGAGATACTTTTTACTTCATAGCAGTAATCTACAGTTCCAGTAGTGAGTGCAAAATGTACGTGGCCAAAATCCCTCAAGTAACTTCAGTTGTACCTTGGTTTCCCCAGAAATTTCAATAAGAAGAAAGTTCTTAACATTTATGACTGGCAGCTTCACCTCTAAGGTTCACAGAAATGGTTGTTAACATAGATCCAAGAAGGGATGTGTACTAGTAATTCTGTCACAAGTGCTTTTGAGGGCTAGTCATGTTTTTCTGCTCCTAATTTGCTGTTTCCATTAGCCTGTAGAGTGCATTGCACAGTGTACTTCTTAGACATGTGTAAGTTATTTTTCTTTTAAAAAATAATTCTCAATATCTTTGGTTTCACTCATGAAGAGAAACTGAAATGATACATCTTCAGGGCACGTAGGTTGAGAAACTAGAGATTCTTCTGGATAATTAAATTTCCAATATTTACCTTTCAAAGGCAAGAGAGGATGAGAAAGTCATCCTTTTATGACTGTGCCAGTTTTCTCGGTGTTGTGATAAAATACCTGTAAACATCAACTTAAGCAGGAGAGCATTTATATGACTCATCTTCATCACAACAGAGGAAGCTCGGCAATGAGTGTGTGGCAGCTGCTCACATTTGTCTGGCCTCAAGGAACAGAGATTAATCAATTAATTAATTAATTAATGCTGGTGTTCAGATAATTTTATGTGTTTTGTTCAATTTAGGATCCCAATCCAAGGAATGTTGGTTCCCACAGTTCAGGCAGAGATTGTTTCCTGGGTGAGTCTAGATTCTGTCACAGTCAACATTAGCCATCATGGTGTGTGAAGGAAAGCTTAAAATCTCTTAAACATCATTCTTAGAAGGAATTTATCTCATTCACATTCATCAATACATCTGAAGAAGCATAAAAGCAGCCAATAATTTCATTTGTTCTTGACAAAAAATGATGTCATTGTTGTTTCTAACTTGTTAATATGTTCCTTTGGGGCTGGAAGATGCCTTTGGGTATAAAGTGCCTACTGTGTAAGCATGAAGACTGAGCTGTGATCCTCAGAATGCATTTCAAGTTGCCTTCAGTAGCATATCTGTAGTCTTAGCATTCCTACTGTGAGTTGGAAGATCACATGATGGCTAGCTTGTGAAATGCAGCAGGAATAAGCAAACTGATATCTAACTAGATGGAAGGAGAGGGACAATATTTAAGGTTATCTGTACACACCCATTTTCTCACACATTATTACACATTCTTTTTAATATTATTTCTTGTTATATAACCTGTTACAAACATCTGCAATCAGCAGGGATTATATGTATGAGTTACATACTTAATTACATCTTGGGCAATTCTTGTTGCTTTTTATACCTATGATAAGGTGGTATTATTTCACCTTACTCTTGTATAAATGACAGATGTTGGGCCAAACTGTTATCAGTGCCTGCAAGATCCTAAGAGGTCCAGTCAAAAATTAACATCTATTGGAATGCATATGTGGCTCACTTTCTGAATATGTAGAGGAAATAGGTTCAGTGTTTGCTTATGTTGAAAAGCCAATAAACAGTGGTTGGAAGCCAGACCAAAATGCCCAAGTCTTTTCTTTAGTATGTTTTCAAAGACTTCATATTTCAATTTCCTGAAGATCAAAATGAGCTCCACAGGATAAATTACCTTCTGGACTTCTGTTTTAATTGCTGTTTGCTTTTATCCACAGAGTTTAAAGAAAGAGAGGGCAATCTCAAATTACTTACCTCTTACCTTCCTTTGAGTATTTCCTAGAGGTACTTCAAAAGATTTTTGAGTAGATGGTATAAATAGCAAAGAGACATGAATAAGAAAAAAATACTTTCATTAATATATAAGAAACAACTTTTGAAACAAAACCAAACATTCACATGTGAAATATTTCTTTAAAATTATCCAATATTTATATAAAATAGTAGTTATATCTTTGAAGATCAAAGAACTTTAAAAAATTCTGATATTAACAAACCATTCTATAATATATATTTTAATGCTGACTATTTCAACATGCAGTAATATAGTGTAACAGGTGAGACAGACATGCTGAGATTTTTATTTTCTGTTCCATTTCTGCCTTATCTTTGATACAAGTCTATGGATCAGCAGTGTTGGCAATTACTGTATACAGCAAATTGAATCTGCATATGAGAATTCCAATTTTGTAAATGTCTTTGTGCATGGAAACATGGAGCTGACATTTATTGGTATAAACATAGAGACCTGTACAAGGGGTTGAGTGAATTACTACCAATGAGAGTACAAGCCCTAAGTCTGTTGACTCTCTTCCTTTCACTTCCATCCACTCATGTTTCCTTTGGAATGCTTCTTCTTCTTATGGTTTCTGCTTTGACAGTTGCCACAACTCCAAACTCTATGTGAGTGGCAATAGGCAGACCCTGGAGGAGGAAGAGGAATGTCTCCTGGGCCCTGGATATATGTTTATAGTAGACAGCCAGGAAAGCACATTGCATCCTTAATAATGACCTAGTATTTTTTGCAAACAGGTGGGTAGATTTTCCATGAGTCATTCTGGCAGCACAACAGGCAACTTTGTCCTTGTCACCTCCATCAATTGTATCCAATCAATGTGGCCTAATGAAACACTCTACTGAGATTCCTAGAGGAAGAATGGAGGCTCTTTTCTTCGATGTGCTTCTTCTCTAGATTTCGGCTTAACCTGGTGTGGTGGCTGACCCCATTGGAGAGGATTCATTCATCACTTGCTATTATTTTCTACATGAACGTTCCCTCTCCAAATAACTACTATAGTTTCTTTGCCTTGAATTTGCCAACTGGTACATGTCTGCTCTGTCTAACGTTGTGATGGAGAGATCTCATTAGATCTTCATGATACTCCCCCCCTTAAATACTTCTTTAAATATTTTAATTCAATATATCACTATTGGTATTAAGTTCACCACTCTGATAATATATTTGATAAAATTTTGAATTCTGCTACAGATAACTGGAGAAAAAGATGCATGGATATTTAATCAAGGACAGTCAGCTTGGCAGTTCAGAAAGTACTTCATAGAAATGGCTCAGTAAGATAGAGGAGGCCCAGTAGGTTTAAAGAGGTGAGTGTTTCAGGGTTTCTTAAGACGACTTTAGTAACCAGTCTCACCCTTGGCTGTTGGGTGATGGCCAATTGATATTTGCTGGAAGAAGGAGAGTCAGTGTTCTTGAATAGTATATGCCCTGGTAGATAAACCATACTCTATTGAAAGCACACATATCCAACTATATATGGCAGCATAAACTGGATCAAAGTGTTGCCAAATATACAGACAGAGACAGAGACAGAGACAGAGAGAGAGAGAGAGAGAGAGAGAGAGAGAGAGAGAGAGAGAACAAAAGAGAGTAGATAGAAAAGGATGGTAGATCTGGGAGGAATTGTGGTATGGATATGAATAATATTAAAACACATTGGATGAAATTCTTAAATCACTAATATCAGAGAAAAGATCCCTCATTTTCTCTGCCCTCCTGCATCTTCCTACCTCCTCTCTCTACTAAAGTAAATTACTAACACTACAAACTTTGTGACCAAGTAGTTCTGCAAACGTGTCTACACACAATATTTAAGCATGAGAATAAATTAAGTTATTTGAAGCTTGAATGACCCATGAAAATGAAAATAATTTCTCATTTCACTATAGCATAAGGAGACTCTTCAGACTGTTTGATTTTTAAAGGTTAAGTGTGCGAATTTTCTTTGAAGCTAATGTTTTTTAAAGACTTAAAGGTATAGAAAAGTACAGAAAGAGCAAGCAATTTTAAAACACATCTATTATGCTTTGAACTACATAAAAATGTTAAATGATTTAGTCATTTCCCAAGATCTAATTGTGTACTCAGGAATGCAATTCAGTTGCAAGGCTTTGTTCTATTTTTAGACCTCTTTTCCTTCACATTAGAAACTGAGAACAAAAGGGGCAGCAGGTGAACAGTGTCTGCTAATCTAGATCCTGGCCACTCAGCCTTGACATAATGGTTCAGTAAAGAAGGCTGAATATTTGAGCAGCTTAGCATACAGAAGCATGGGGTCAGAACATCTCTATTTTTCATCAAGGCAGCTGGGCAGAAAATTAGCCAATTGAACTCCATCTGTCTCTAGCCTTGCTCATTAGGTTCTGTGGAAGATATACATATGTGTGTGTGTGTGTGTGTGTGTGTGTGTGTGAAAATATGTGTATGTGTCTTTTATTGTTGTTTTTAAATGAAAGTAGTGTGCATGATATTGAAAAATGTTATATTTACATTACCACACTAGGAGGAGAACTGTACTCTAGCCCCTAATACTGTGTTCGTATAGCTATCTGCCATTATAGCACAGAAACACCATTCTGGATAGTGTTACTTCTTACAACACAATCTGCACAGCATCTTTAGTGACTGCCAACAAACAAAATGTTAACTAGACAGGTTGTGTTTTAAAACGGACTCTGTCGGAGGCAGATCACCACCAAAGACAAAGCCCTTATATTGACAGAGCCCTGACTCCTCTTGCTGTGACTGAAAACTTATATCTGACACATATCAAGCCATCCTAGATGATGGTTCTCTTTATTTATAAGACATGAATTAGCAACCCAGGTAGCTGGCTGACCAAGTCCCTCCAATGGTGCAGAGAAGTGCTATGGAAAGTTTTTGGTTAACCCAGTTGGGACAAAGCTGCAATTCAATCACCCTTTAAAGGAAAATCACCTAAGAAAAGGGTAGAGTATTTATAAACAGCCAGTGATATATTTGGAGGTTGATAAAATTAACAAAGTGAGCAAAAATTAAACATGCTCATAGACCTCGCTAAAGACCCAGGATTTTACTGATGATAAATGGTATTTTTAGTGTTTCTGTTGCAAAGTATCCATGCATTCATACTTACAATTTTTGCCTTTTTATTTATTTTTGGTTAGTTAACATTGTAACATGTTTCCCATTCCTTACATGGTTTTGGTTTTCTTTCCTTCTTCCTTCCCACCAGCCTTCTCCTCTAATTTCCTCTCCTAAATCTAGAAACCTTTTCTTTTTCATATCCCATGTGCCTTCTTGCCTTTTTAATCATCTAGTTATATATATGCTTTAAAATAATAAGACTAGCAATATTTGAATTGTATTGGGATATAGGACATCCCAATCTCTGGGAGCTTAATGAGCAAGCTCTCAAGTTAAAACTGAGATCTTGTATACTCTAGATCTTGAATGGTGGGATGTGTGGGGACTGAGAATCAGAGAACAAACTCCAAAAACTTTTCAAAGTCAAACTTGAAAGATTTGGTTGACTGAATTCAGAAGGTCGGTACAGGTCAGAGGCAAAAATGACTTGAGTTTCTTGGCCTGTGTGACCTGGAGGAGCTTGGCCCCATTACTGGAGCAAGGGACCACAGAGGAGATGCACCAGGGCGGGGGTGGAAATATAATGAGTCCAATTTGTACCATCTTAGGTTTCAAGTGTCTGTGGGCCAGGCATGCTTCATATTTTCTAAAAATAAAAGGGCACTGGGGACAATCATCTAAAATAATTGTAATATTAAAATATAATTTATAAATGTCATGCAGATGTAAAAATATTTAGCGGCACACATCATTAGCTCAAAGCATGCTAATTTCAAGAGGCCTGTGCAAATACATTAGGTCTAAGGTGTAAAAGTCTGTCCATTAGAGAATGCAGCACAGACAATTACATTTGATTTGACTTACCTCCCTGTCCATTTTGGAGACATAGATTGAAGAAAGAAGACAATTTTTGCCCTATTTTACTAACAAATATTTTGGATAACTCATACACATAATTGGATTTTTTAATGCAAGAATTACTCAATCAGAAATTGAAGGGAACAACAAAGAGGCATGATGTAATGAAAATAGAAAGCACTACTTATTATATTTAATCAGGACTCTTTCTGTTAACATGTCTAAAAATCAAACAAAAGGGCTCATTTATTCTTTCCATCAAATTAGATTATTAAAATTTGTTATTTTGAGTGGTAAGTATTTGAATTGGATTTTAGGAGTAAGATTATTGCTAAATTTTGATTGTATTTTATATGATACTATTTAATTTTATTAAATCAACACTTCATAACTTAGAAGGATCTATAAAATGCTATTGTGTAAACAACCTGTTAAGTCATCCAACCCTGCTTTAAAACTCCAATGACTACAGAAAGTATTGGCTGGTAGCATTTCAAGTGTTCCCTCACATTTTCTTCTATAAAAAGTTAAAATTCTCTCAAATATTCAACCAGTCTTATAAAATTATGAATTAGTTTCTGGTTTTGGTCAATCAATTCATTTAGCTCTCTTTGTCAACACATCAGTAGAATGTTGTGGTGTGTACTGTTTCTGAGACTGCATGGGCTCCTTGGACCCTGACATTCTTCTGTCTAAAACTGACTTCTCTAACTTACCCCTGAGCATTCTGGATAGTCACCTAACCTCAGCTTAGTAGTTAGCTCAGAGATCACAGCAGAAGAGTTAGGGGAGTCTTAGACTCATATGTAAGTTGGCTCTATATAATATCACTCATATTTTTACAGATCATCCTAATACTCAATGACAGTTTTTACAGGTATGTTTACTGACAAACATAACATGGAATATCTTGTATTTTTTTCTCATTTGTTGTTTGTAGTGACTATAAAATAATATCTGACCAGTATAGCCTGGACACTCCTCTAAGAGGAAATGGGATGAATTAGTTACTTAAATTTACTTTGATGGCAAATGTTTTAAAAAATACAAGATTAAGAATACAAATTCTTTATTTATCAAACATATCTATAAGACACCTATAAAATAAGAATCATTGAAGATACAATAGCTATTAATGATAGTATTGGGGAAAGATATTGCATCTGTTTCTCTCTACTGTCATAAACAGATCTGATAGGGAATGTACTTCTGTGTATGTTTATCTTATTGATTGTTTAATAAAGCACTGTTTGGCCAATGGCAGCAAGTTAGATGGAACTAGGAGTCAAAGAGGATTCTGGAAAATGTAGTAGAGAAGTGCTGCTCCAGGCAGGAAGTGACATAGCAAGGAGACTCATAGTTAAGCAAAGGAAACAGGAAGGGCTCCTTTTTCCCATTCGCCTCCTCCAGCAGCAGGATGTGAGCCACCAGAAAGGAGGGACACCAATAAGGCGTCCGATAAGATAAGTCTTATAAAATATATAGATTTATGATAATTGAGACTGAGCTAACAGATGAGGAATCCTAGTCATTGGCCAAGCAGCTTTGAACCTAATACAAGTTTCTGTGTATTTATTTGGGCCTAACTCGGGCATGCAGCTAGTGTAAAGCTCATACGTGGTGGTGGGGCTTAGAGGGTTTTGGCGGAAAGATTTATCGTAACACAGATCCCATCCCACCACCTCAATAAGTCTAAGGATTGTTAGTTCAATAGATAAAAGAAGTCTAATCTCTGAAGCCATCATGAAATATAATATTTTGTATTCATAAGCAGGTTACTATTTAGTTTAACTTGTGGTCAAACTCATTAGAGAATGACTCTTTCAAAATTATGTATTTATTTATTTTCTGTGTGTGAGTGCTTGGCCTGTGTGTATATATCCACTATGTGTGTGCCTGATGCCCAAAAAGATCAGAAGATGTCTCTGGATCCCTTGGAAATGGAGTTACAGATGTTTGTGAGCTGGGTGCTGGGAATTGAACCCAGGTCATCTGAAGGAGCAGCGAGCGCTCTTAACCACCCAGTAATCTCTCCAGTCCTTACAAATTGACTCTAAAACAATAGTTGTTGGCACACAGAATCAAGGCATATGTCAACAACTTTACAAGGAGCAGATTGGACCATTACTCCAGCAAGTAGCTTAGTGATTCTGACAAGCACAGGATAAGGAGCAGGAACTTAAAAGATGAGAAGGGAGAGAGGCTAACCTGAACAACCCAACTTCCCCATCACTGCTGAACTGTAGTCCTAAGAGTTTGAGAGGCTGAGCTCATTTCTGTTTCTCTCCTTCTGTTCTCCTGTATGTTATTGTTTTAATTGAGAAACTACTGTGGAAATGAAAAATAAAAATAGAATTTAAGAAGTAGAAGAATATAGTGTACACTACCTATGATACCCATAAACATCTGGAATATGAAAGATTGTGTTTCAAAGACTTTCCATCACCAACAGCACAATTTTAAAGAAAAGTAGACATTACATCAGAGCTGAGATGGTCTAAGCTTCCATAAAAGGAATAGTGCAGAGCATCTACCCCCACCAAGGTGCTTCATACACCAGTTATGGATACAGTTGCTATGGCAACCTCACATGGTTTTTATCTTTTTTATTTTTGTTTAGCAGAATTTATGAAACATGTGAGAAATTATGTGTTTTAAAGCTGGATTCAAATCCTAGTTCTTTTCTTTTCTAGTTATAAAACATAAGCTGTTTCTTTAATCTTCCTTAGCCTCAGTTTATCATGAGTAAGATAGTAAGCATGTTTGCTGAAAAGGGCTCTCATCCATGGAATGATGGATGTAAACCACTTGCCACAGCTAGACTAAATCGTGATGCTCTTTTAAATATTCTTATTCAGAGTATAAATTCTAACTTCAATTTTCATTCTGTGACATCTGGGCATTTCAGGATAAATGCCATGGTGACCCTTCTCATAAAAGGCAGTGTAGAACCATAGACATTGCTGCCACATGTTACTCTAATTAATTATCTATCAAGAACTCAGGATGTTGACTGTGATACATATTCCAATAATACCATATAGGATTTGAGGTATCACTGTACAGTTCCCGGTACCTTTGTTGACACTGAAGGCTCTTTGTAAAGGGTTGGTCACTGGAACTTTGAGTTATTCTTTCTTAAGTCAAGAATTTAAAGTAAATGGAAAAAATTAAAATACTAAGAATGAAATCTGTTTGCATTTATTTTATTATCGACTACTCCACGCTCAATTGGAGAAAGGACAAAAGATGTCTTGAAACAATAGGAAACACATAAGCATGTTCCTCTCATCTTTGTTTGCTTCGTGGACAACACAGTGCCTGCTTCCTGAGACCAGTCTAACCCAGGTTGAAGCAAAGGAGGCCTTACTATTGATATGGTTTCTTCTGAGTCCTGGCCCTCTTGCTGACTGAATGAGAAATACAAGTTGTGGAATTCATAGAACCTGATTGATGTTTTATGAAGATAAATTTATATCCACAACAAGTGTGTCTCTGTCTTTAACTGATCACTGCAACCCCAGTTGTAGCTGAGAATGAGCTAACTATTGTTCTTGTTGGATCATTTCGAGAATACTATTCCAAGAGACAATTTTATCAGAAAATAAAGATTCTATAATGAGTAGTTAATGCAATGATAAAATTTATTAAAAATAGATTACACAACTTATCTTCCAGGCCTGCTTGCCTTTTTGAAGTCCTTTCTTCTTATACTCCTTCCTTTTTTTAAAAAAAAAATTTATAAGCAGAGAGCATATATAGTTTGTCTTAGTTTTTTTTTAAAATGTTGTTAAGAGTCACCATGATGCCTGTAACTCTTATAACAGTAAAATATTTAATTGGGGGTGGCTTAAAATTTCAGAGGTTTAATCCATTACTGTCATGGCATGTAGGCAGACATGGTGCATGAGAAGGAGCTGAGAGTTCTACATCTTGATCTGCAGGCACCAGGGTGCAAACTGTGTGCCACACTGAGTATAGCTTGAGTATAGAAGACCTGAAGTCCCACCTGGCACAGTGACACACTTCCTCCTCTCCTCTGACATATCAGTCACACGTCCTGATAGTGTCACTGCCTATGGGTGCCATTTTCTTTCAAACCACCATAAGTTACTGTATGAGATCTAAAGAGAGAAATAGATTCAGGTTCTGGGTTTAGGGATAGCTGACCAGAACACAGGCTCATCCTCAGCCTCAACTTCCAGTCATCTAGTAAGTCCTTGAATAAGACTTACTGTACACACTTTGTATAGACACCCTGATTATACAGAAAAAAATTATTGGAGATTAGAACTGAAGTAATTAGGGTTGAACAAAATTAGATGAGGAATAAAATTACGCAAATATTATATCCATATATAATTTTCACTTGTGTTATTATGCTGGATTTTCTTTCCATTATGTTTGCCACGAGGAAGTATAAAACAAGGTAAGCAGAGAGTTTCTGACAGGCCTCAGATGTAAAAGGCTAATTTTGGGAATAGGCTATGCAACTTCAGGAAGCTGTGCTCTGAAAGCTAATAAATTTAGTGCATGTTATACTAATGGTAAGTCATCTCCTCCCAGACTTTCTCACAGTGCAGACATTAATTCAAGAAAGGCAGTCTTTTCTGAAATGTGTAGTGTTGGTTGCAGAGTGAAGTGATACTGCAGATGAGTCAGCAAGTTCTGCACAATCTAACTGCAATTCAATGACACCAGTGTAGTGTAGCACAGACAATATTTAAAGAATGCAAATTATAACTCTTTATGTCTGTGCTCTTGGTCCTTAAACCACCCAGATAGATATAACCCATTGTTCTTCTTAACTTCCCTGTATCAGAGGGTTACACTGTAAGATGGTATCCTCATCTAATGTTCTCTTGTGATTTCCATATTCATAAACCAAAGAAGAACTGATCTAGGTCAAAGAATGCACTCATTTCTGCCTCTAAATATGCCTTGATCACTGCCCAAGGAGTACCATGTCCATCATAATCACAGAGAAGTTGACATATAACTGTGAGTCATACTGATGTCACAGGATTGGTACTAAATTAGAGATTGACCCTTACTCTTTCTCTTCTGAGGAACACAGAAGCTTTTCCTTAGAGACCCAGAGTAAACTTCTCTTGATACCTTTTTTTTTGCCAGAATTATGTCACATCAATCAGTCAATGACAAAGAGAATGAAATTATCATAATCGACTAACTTAATCATTGCTTGCTCCCAAGGAGCCTAGAAAATTATTATGGGCAGCTGTTTCACACTGTCCCTTAGCACAGAGCCAAGATTGTGTGTGTGTGTGTGTGTGTGTGTGTGTGTGTGTGTGTGTGTGTGTGTGTGTGTGTGATCTCTATATGTCAACCAACAGGCATAGCAACATAATCTGTGGAATTATGAAAGTAACCATTATGTCAACTAGAACTGAGTCCAATAAAAATACAAGTTCCTTCATGAATTGTAACTTTGTTAGAAAAGAAAGGAAGAGATGAGTTTCTTTGTATTCTTACTCAAATGCATTCCTGGAATTGTTTTATAAATATGCCACTATTAATTTTATCATATCTAAGGCATTAGCAATTTCTACTTACATACTGGTATAGATAGCAGATTGTATGTTTCTAAATGTGCATTATGAAGACAGAAATTATTTAATGCATTGTTGTATGGCTGAATCTTTGGTGCTATGTCAGAGATTACCACAATTTACTCAAAATATTTATCAAGATCTGCTAAGGTAAGGGAAATTTCTCTTATAATATGGTATCTATAATTTCTCTGTTTAATAAACATTTATCAAGATTTAAAGCAAGTAGCATTTCTAAGTTCTATACTTCTCTATTTATTAAAGGAATGACCAGGAATTTTATTAAAGCATCTTACACACAGGTCATAGAGACATTTTAGGTTTTCCTATATATTTCTTGGTTGTTCAGATTATTGGTTTGTTCTCTTTGTGGGAAGACATGCAACCAGATATGATAGAAGAAGTAAAAATTAATCTTCAGAGTAAACAGCTGGAATTAAAATAAATATTTTTCAAAATTCATTAGATCATTTTTTTGAGAAATCACTTTTTATGTAGTACAGATTAGCTTTAAAGTTGTGATCCTCCTGCATCAGTCTCTTGCAGGCTATAATTATAGGAATATACCAGTATCTTGGTTCATTGGGATTTTTCTTATAACTTTATATAGCTATGTGATGAGGGATGTTCTTCTGTATATTTGTTTCTCTTATTGGTTGATGAATAAAACACTGTTTGGCCAACAGCCAGCCAGGAAAGATAGGCAGGGTGACCAGGCCAGGAGAAGGCTGAGAAAGGAGCCAGAGAGAAGGGGCTAGAGTAGATGTCATGTGAAGACTGGGGAAGATAGGACACACCAGGAGTTCTCTGGTAAGACAAGGCCATGTGGAAATACATAGATTAGTAGCTGTGGGTTAGTAATTAAGAGAAAGCTAGCCAGCAAGAAGCCCTATCCATTGGCCAATGGTTTATAAATTAATAGAATGCTTGTGTGTTCATTTGGGGCTGAAGGGTGGCAGGACCAGTCTGGAAAGAAACTCCAGCTATAGCTATAGATACTGTTAACTCTAGCTACTTTAGTAGAACCCATTTAGAAATAGTACCAGAATTCAGGCAAGCTGCTTTCATATTTTCTCCTTCTAAAAAGTCTTAGTTTCTCTGTTTAGTTTTTACATGAATGTAATTACTGGACTGAATCCTTTGAGTCTTACTATTACTATCTCATAAAATGATCCTAATTGTCCTTATCTATGCTGAGTTGTTGTGAGAGGAGAATAGGATGAGGAGGGGAGGAAGGGAGAGAGATTAGTAAATTTAGCCCTGAGCTACATACATTGTTGGCATCCAGTCATAATGAACTGTGATTTTCAGTGCAGGTGTCTTAGAAACTGTGACTGCAGTGGTTACTCCTCTACTCCTCTTCAGCTTTTTTTTTCTTATGGGAAGCAACATTACCAAATAGCTTATTCTTTGGAATAGTCCTCAGATATCAATGGTACTAAAAATACAATAACGAGTACTTTTCTCTCCTCGTATTGGTTCTTAAATTCAGTCCCAAGTTTGAATAGAAACACATTTCATTTTAGCCAAAGAACAATGAAGAGAGTGAGGAAGAGGAGGAAGAGAATAAGTTATTTCTGTGCTCTTCACTGCTGAGCCATCTTACAATCCACTCGTTTTACCTTTTTAGAAAAGTATCTCAAAACCCTTGTAAGAAGGCTGTTTTAGTGTCATTAATCAATACCAGTCACAACAAGCTACCCGCCTACATCTGGTGTTATAGGCAGTGTACTTGGGAGGAAAAGATAGATGGCAAGTTCAAGGCCTTCCTGGGATACAGAGGAAGTCTGAGCAACTGATAACATCTCAGAAAAATAAAAAGGGCTAAAGATGTGGCTCAAGAATAGAGGGGGGGTATCACCTCGCATATCTTCAGTGGTAAGTTGGTTTGACCTTACTCTGAAATAACAGATAAATAATAAACAAATTAGTAAATGACATTCCTGAGTGTACAATACGTATCTCTTTCAGTAGCCAAATTTTAATAAATTTCTCATAGGAAGTTTTCCTCTATTAGTCTCCTGGCACTCAAAGAGAGTAAGCACACTATTTATAAATTAAACATAAAGAGGAATCTGTGCAAATGGGCAGGGTGTGGCTGTTCGTTTAAGGCTCTATACAGGAAGTGTTGTTTAAGGCTCTATACAGGAAGTCTCCTCCAGTGTTGTTGGAAGGTAATGTCACAGCCTGAATCCATGTCTTCCACACTTCCATCCTATTTACTAGACTTGATATGTGTCTAGTTTTCCAGGGTTGGAAAGAAAAGAGAGTTCTTACCTTGTCCCTGGATCTTCTTCACCACCCCCACCTTTTTTCTGCATAACAACAGTAGAAGTAAGGCCTTTCAAGACAACTACAGAGAAACCCTGGGAAATCCTCATCTTGCTAAGTTTGGAGACTGTGTTTTGTTCTGACCCTACAGGGCTCCCCATGTCCCTCAATGCTTAGCTTGTCTGTTTCCAGATGTTAAGAGATACTTTTGATCTGAAAGATGGCACAGCATAATAAAGTGCTTGTTGTACAAACCAAAAGAACTGAGTTTCTTTCTCAGAAGCACTGTGGGAAAACTGGATGTATTGGTCCATACTCCCAAAGAGAGATGGGGGTTAGAGATAGATTAACGACCTGGAAGCTAAATGGTCCATTAACCTAAGGTAAATGGTATCGGAAACAACAAGGGATACTTCTTCAACCAGATGGAAGAACAGAACACACTTCTGAAAGCTATCTGGGGAACTCCACATGTGGGTGTGTTATTCAGCACCTACACACACACACACACACACACACACACACACACACACACACATGCCCGCGCATGCACGTGTACATGCATACACAAATAACTGATGACAATAAAATAAAAGTAGTAAAAGAAACACATTTGTTTTATCCTATAGGGTACCCTCCTGATTGCATGTATGGCCAGGGGTAGGGAGCTAGAAAGGATGAGCAACTCCTCAACAGACTCATCCAACAATGATCACTTAAGACTCCAAAGGGTATCAAGGCCTGAGGTGCTAGTGGGAATCCTAGCTGAGAGTTTCCTTGTTTCCTTTACAGACTATTCATTTGACACGTCTGGAAGAAACCCACTAACACAACTGGGGTAACACATGCCTGAACCACATTGTTGACATTGTTGATTTATAAAATCTATGACCCAAACTGCTACCCATAAGATTGTGAGACAAAACTCCAACTTGAGCATATAAAATACACTGGCTTTGTTTATCCAGAAAACTAACCATTCCCTCATATGGGGCTGGGATGTCTAAAGTATTTTGTATGTAATTGCCATATTCTTCTACTCAAGTAAGTGGCATTATCAATTTACACTGTGGCCTCCAAGTTATTTCTGCCACAAAAAATAGGACCCTTGGCTACTTTTGCTTCTTTTTTAACAAGTATTTGATAATTTGCAGAGTTTAAAGAACAGCATTTCTGTTTGTGTAAATCACAAGATTTAATTAGAGAAGAGGAATCCAAATGGTGCAAATAAAAGTCTGTGCATAATAAAATATTAATTGCCTTTAAAAATACAACAGTGATCCAGCATTCTATTACACTCCAGTGGAAAGTGCTGCAAGCAGCAGTGTGCAGGGCCATAGCTCCACTGCAATCATGGCAGCCTTAGAAGATGCTAGAAAGCTAGAAAAATAATATCCTTCTTGTATTGCTGATGGAGAAGTTTCGAGTCTTTTCTTGCAGTATGTGAACCATTTTCAGGAGCCCCTTGGGCAGGCTTCTGAACCTGTTCACTCATGCTGCTAAGGTCCAGATTATGGAGAAGATGTGCATGTCTTTGCAATTGTAGTAGGCAAGAAGAATTCATTTGAGTCAGGTAAGTTAGAGGGGTTATTTTGTTGTGGTTTCAAGGAGCACTGACACCACAAGCCCTGACATTTTGCATATAGCAATGTATTTGTGGTTTCTCTGTGCATTCTCTGTAGAACATACAAGGGCAAACTGCTCAAGTAAAATCAAATCTCTCTGATTTCCAATTATTCAAATATTTCAGTGTCTATTTTCAAAAATTTTTATGGAGAAATTCCATTTTGAGTGAAGGTTGTGCTATGTTATTTGCTAATATAATGTACTTTCGAAGCATAGAGTGAAAACTTAATGAATGTAAGGTCTTAAGTAAAACCTTGTAATTTTGTATAGTGTTTTATAGCATGAAAAATATAGTTCACATATATTAAGAATTTGATTACAGCAATTGTCCCAAGAATCTCCCAGGACCAAATAATATTTGGCATTAGAAAGGAATTCATGAAGTTTAACACTGAACAATTACTGTCAGCACCTATTGCCGATACTGATAGATTTAATTTTCATAAATCAAATAAATATAAAATAAACAAATTGAAATTAAAATCATTATTAGATACTTATGGTATTTCATAGCTTTATTTTAACTTAAACATTTCATTTTAAATTGAGCCACCATCCACTTATGTATGTAATGATTTATTAAGGAAATGGTAAAAATATACGTTGTCTGAAACGGCTATGCTAGTCATGAAATATAGGGCAAAGAGGGAAGGAGCCATCTGCACCATGTTCCTTTATCATCCCACCAGTCAGGAAAGTCAGGCAGGTATTCGAAGATGAAAATGTACTAATATGCAATTAATATAATGTTAGGGATGAATGCAGATATCTTATAGAATGTATACATCAAATGATTAGCAACCTTTTACAACATAAAATAACATAGTGGTTTATTGATAGTAAACAATAAATATTCCTTTCATAGAAAAACAAATAAGCTCTATAAGTCTCACTAAAATATCTAAGAGTTGGCATCAGATTCAAGTGCCTAGGATATACATTTTATATCATTAAATTCCAGTATTGGAGAGTCATTCCTGGGGAATAAAAATATTAAACCTGGATTCTTATTCCACCGAGTATAACTCATACAGCAGACAGTTATTTATAATAATGCCTATTTTATACCATATTTATTCTCCCAGTGAAGGTCATTGTGGATCACATTTGACTCTAGATGCTGTTTGGATTAACTGTAATTAAAACTATAACTATGAAAATAAATAAAGCCACAGTAAAGAACAGACATTTCAGGAATTAAGGCAAAGTTTGTCAAATGGGACATTATCAAAGTATAGAGCTCTGTACAGCAAATGGAGAAACCATTCCAGTGAATAGCAAGTTCACAAATTGGGAATGACTCTTCACCAGTCATGTATCTGAAAGAAAATTAATTTTCAGAATGTACAAAGATCTCAAAAATCAATCAAAAAATAAATAAAAAATAAAAAAATATGGGGCATGAGTTCCCAAAAGAAGAAACAAAAGTGGGTAGGAAATGTCTTGCAAAGTGTTGAGCATCCTTAGCAAACAAGGCAGTATGTATTAAAGCCACTTAGAGCTTCCTGAGAATTCCTTTTTGTGCCCCTTCCCTCTCCTTTCCAGCTTCTTCCCTCACATTCCGTTCTTCATTTTCTCTTCCATTTATTCACTCCTTTTCTTTCCTTCCATGTCTTCCTTTCTCCTTGTTTCATTGTGTTCACCTTTCTCTACTGTTCATGATGGATGCATATGACTTCACCTGAGCATGGACTGTGGCCTGACCTTTCAAATCCATCACCTGACACCATTACACTTGTCTGAGTTAAGTATGTCCCAAATCCTCTCTTTTACTAGTGATGAAATGTTCAGAGTAATTTGCTAATCCTGGTCACTCTTCTGTATCATAAAGCATGGAATATTTTACATTTTTACCCTATTTTCATTACTGATCATGTTCTTTTGAAAACCTTCCTTTGTGAGCTCTTGACATTGCATTTTCCATTCTCCACTTCAGTTAAATCAACTTCATATTTGACATGTAAGTAGTAGTTATCACTCCATCCCTTGTTTGCTTAAACACAATATCTTTTAGTTTTTTCCATGTCACTTGGACAGGATTTATCATATTACAGGGCTGAATGTTTCCCCCTCTCTTTCTCCCCAGTTATATTTTGATGAACAATTACATGATTTATTTATTTATTTATTTATTTATTTATTTATTTTTGGTATTTTGAGACAGGGTTTCTCTGTATAGCTTTGGAGCCTATCCTGGGACTCGCTCTGGAGACCAGGCTGGCCTCAAACTCACAGAGACACACCTGCCTCTGCCTCCCAAGTGCTGGGATTAAAGGCATGTGCCACCAATGCCTGGCCGAACAATTACATGATTTAACATCTTGACTACTGTGAATGATATCATAGTAGACATGAAAGTGAAGAAATATGCTATTTTAATTCTTCATTTTAATATAATATATTCTCTGAATACTTCTGGTGATAGGACAGTATTTCTAGTCTTTGAATGTCATAAAATGTACTCATTCCAATGGTGCATAGTTGATTTTTCAATTTACGACTTGTGGAAACACTGATCCTAAAACTTGAGACCTTTACCGTCTGGAAAAAGTATAATTAGATGGAAACACTGATCCTAGGACTTGAGACCTTTACTGTCTGGAAAAAGTATAATTAGTTCCAACACTTCCATGATTTTCAGTTCTGTTGATGAAATTTTATCTCTTTCTTATTTAAGAAAATTATCCAAATATTTCCTATATTCATGTCTTGAAGAAGTTGAGGTACAGGGGGAGGGAAGACAGTAATTTTTGTAATATATCCATTTAGAAGAATGACAGTAGTTTCACACCTGAAGCCCATGACCTTGCTGCTTTCTAACCATGAATTCCTGGGCAGATTTACTGTGTGTTTTATCATGTGGAGCAGGTCTTAAATCCAATCAGAAAGACGTTGGTTACCTCCATAACACTAGTGCCCCTGTAGCATCCATGGGCATACCCTGCCACACGGGTCATTTTTGCAATTCACAGAATTCACAGGTGAGTAGTTGATGCTTTCTCCTTAGAAGGCGTCTGCACAGCACCATCCCATGTTATGAAAGCTAAGTAGTATGGAGGAAACTTCCTGGTTGTTCCCACTTAGATTGTCCTATGTCCTGGGACCAATGTGATGTTTTAAGCAATAAGCTCTTGTCCTCAATTTCTAATGGGAAACCAAGAACAAGCCCTGTGTTGTTTTGAGATTCTTAGAGATACTCCTGACCAACAGCTGAAGGGATGCCATCACACAACTGACACCATGTGTGTGTATTATAAAATATACAAATATAATATATATGATTATAAAATAATAGGTTTTCACTTCTCTGTAACATGAAAAATATAAGACCCAGAGACTGATATTGGGGTTCAAGCTTCAGGCTGAATATCTAAAAAGCAAAGCAGCCACTAGCTGTCACCTCTAGCTCAGGCTGAAAGGACTGACCTATGAATGAGCTGTTCATCAAGTCTCAAACTGCTGCTTCTCCTCACTATGGCTGGAGTACAAAAGGCCTCTCTGAGACCTTGCCTCTGTCTTACACACTTTTTCATAAAGATACTTATGATACCCTGACTATAATACTATGCATACACAAACAAATAAAGCATACCATGTACACAGCTCAATCTCAGCATATAAAAATATCAAATACAATTGTCAGATATGGTGCAGAAAATTTAGGAGCTTTGTATGTCATAAGAAAGACCATGCTCTGTTCCTGTCTAAAAGGCTTCATGGTGGTTACCGGACACCAGAGGTTGGATTGTAACAGCTCAGACATTTTTTTTGGGGGGGTGGGTTTTGGTCATGGGTTATCTGGGACTGGAAACCATTATCTGTCATTGCAAATAGTTTTTAGTTGGGTTTCCAGCTAAAAATGACCTTTGACATCTGGATTCCATTTTCATTTGGTATTTCATGTCATATTTTTCAAAAAGTAGCTATAAGGTTACTGCTCTTCCCAGACTCTTTGCCTTGAGTTCCTTACTTAAGAGGTAAGCTATGGCTTCCAGTTACATTAGCCAAAACTTTTCCAACATGATTTACTGGGCCCACAGTCTCTTGTTTTCTGGTCTCTACTGTTAGGTTTTAGATCTACTGGTTATGTGACTAATATCTGCTAGTATTTTCATCTCTCTCTCTCTCTCTCTCTCTCTCTCTCTCTCTCTCTCCCTCCCTCTGTGTGTGTGTTTGTGTGTGTGTGTGTGTGTGTGTGTGTGTGTGTGAGTGAGTGAGAGAGAGAGAGAGAGAGAGAGAGAGAGAGAGAGATTCTTTCAGGAGACACATTCTGCAATCAACTAGAACAAATGAAGATCATTCACTTACTATTTTGAAGCTGACCAGTTGGGGCCCATGTCTTAATAAGTCTGTGTTCTTGTCATATGATTGTTGTAAATCATTATTAGATTGGGAAACAAAGTCTAATATGCTGGGGAGAAGAAAACCCTAATTTGATCATCTAGCTATAACTGTCCAATGAAAACAGCCAGAATTATGTGATCATGTCTGTCATGTGAGAAAATTTGTTAAGAAATCATTTGTACAAAGAATCTGTCATACAGTTTACCTATAATATAATCAGAGTCAATAGTTAGCCAGTGCTCTAAAGGATGATAAATGTCCTTCAAATATATAAATTCCCTCCCATAGATTCACTTTAATCTCTTATCAGTAATCCTCCTTAACAATCCTTTACAAATAATTCTTCCTGAAATGAAAGTTTAAGAATTCAAGCAGGTACCATAACATCCTTGCTAGAATGCCCAGTTTTATAGCGCCCCCCACCCCAGCTTCAAATTCTATCTTGTCTGCAATTCCATATTGCCAGAGTATTTCAGAGGCAATGTAATCTGCAGTTCATTTCAAATTTCTAAGCTTCCCTAGGGCACCCATCTCTCTATAGGGTGAGAGTAACTAGGAACTTTGGTCCAATGCCATCCACACAGTTAAAGTTCACAGAGGGAGAAATTGCCCATGTAGAAACCACAATTTCAGTACTGGCTGCTGAACATAAAATAACTTGGGCCTCCAGGGTTAATGGTAACATTAGAATCACTTGAGGCTCAGGTAAGAAAATTGTAATTAAAAAGGAAATGGAGTTTGAGATATAGCTGAATGTTATTCTAGAAAAGCACAGTGCTATATTTCCTTCTTAGCCTTCGAGCCAAGATTCTGAACGTGCCGGAGTTTTTGATACCTAGAAAAACGTCTTGATGAGAGAAAGGGAGGAGAGGGGGCATTAAATAGACCATTGTAGGAAATCTGCTCTAAAATTTTAGAAGAATGCTGCTTGCTTTTCATCTATTTAATTTCTTTCTTTTGTTTCAACGTAGGAAGATTTTCCTCTCCTCGAGTTCCTTGGGCAAAGTGATTTTGGCCTAATTTTTCCACAGCAGATAGTCATCCTTCCCCTAAAGTTTGTGAGATTGTCTCCTCCATTTCTAAATCTGGGAGTTCAGCTACTCAGGAAGTATACCCCTTTCATTTTAAAAATTCTTTTAATAACTAAAATTCTGTGGGCTTGTCTGGTTGTGCTGTTGTTTTATTTCTTTGCTGTGAGGGAAGAAAGTAACGACACTGCTGTCTGATAAAGGTAAGCTACGTAACGTGGCTGCCTGCTCTGCTTTGTGCAAACCACAGTGCATACCAAAATTTGCCTGACTACTAATACAGTTTAAAATCCAATTAGAAACCTCATCCTCCTCTTTAAATCCTTACAGGCTCAGGGATCTTGCCTCTTCAGAAACAGCCTGTTCTAGTCAACTTCCCCTTCCTGTTTACAATCAGCACAGCACTCAACAATTGTTTTATTTCTAGGTATAAATTGAAAAGACCTCAAGGAAGTCATTCGGGGAATAAGAACTCAAGAGTAAAGTCCTCAAACTTCTTGCTTATCCACTGAGGCCTGCTCCAGTAATTCACAACACAGCACAGGAGACTTCATCCCTGAATGTCCACACCAGTGTGCAGTGCTGTCTGCCAATAGCCAGTCCTCACCCACTTACATTCCTGTGGTGCAGATGACGTGGACCACTGGGAACTTGGCCTCCGCCTGTTGCTTATGCTCACACGGTTTCTCTGATCTCATAGCTACACTGAGTGCCTTATAAGATGATAATTTTAATAAACACCTCACAGTTCTGTCTTGGGTACATGCAGCTGAGAAAGCTAGGTACCTCTGGTGACAGACACACAAGGACACTTGAGAACTCACACCTGCCATAGGTGGTCAGGTTATATACCTCTAACCCACGAACTCAATGGCAGGCATGGTTTGCATTCCTCTTGCTTAATTTCTGTCCCTCTTGATACTTCAGCTCTTCCAAGTATTCACTGGCCCAGAACCAGTCATTCTTGGAGTTTGTGCACATGGGGTTAAGGGATTCAGAAACAAGGAGTATTTACCGGTTAGGAAGTTAAGTCCTAGAAGAGGGTCCTGGCACCAGGCAGCATTCAGCTGTTGATGGGGCTTTCTTCTTCAGATGGTGAGAGACCTGGAAAATCACAAAGGTGACTTAGACCCTTGACTCTCTTCTTGCTATTGTTTAGTGGCCAATATACAGAGCAATCCCTCTGCAGAAAATCTACATGTCAGAAAATCTTACCAAGCACCAAAAGGAGTTTCAAGTCCTTTCACCAAGTCCACAGGGTTCAGTGAAAATAGAATCTAATCAACCTGTAAAAATTGAAATCCCTCATCTCTTGTGTGACTTGATTTGATTTGAGGTATCTTCATTTTGATCCCCAAGCAATAAAATGAATTGACTCTCCTTCCAGGAACATTATTTGCATCTGGGTCTGCTTCTTGGAGCCTGTGTCTTTTCATTCTGTGCCTTCTACCTTTAGACTACAATTTCAAAAAAAATCTAATTGCTCCAATCTAGTCTGGTTAAAGTAGCTTTCCACATTAAATAGAAAAGAAATTCCTCCTCTCACATATGTAATTTGGATTTCTTTGCCCATCATGTTAGAATACTCTTGCCCTTGAGTTCCATGATATCTGACCTAGTTTCCATGGTTTTGTGTAGTCTTTGTAAAGAACCATTAACCATTACTTCAATTACCTCGGAGTCAGAATATTTTCTGAATTTTGCACAGTGTCTGGCCAAGGTTCTCCTGTGTTGGAAACACTCCAGCACAGCAGGAAATTGATCTTCAATTATCATTGGCATGATCACCATTTTCAAATGTGAAAATGTTGCAAATCATTGCAGTGCTTTACGTTTGAATAAAATAAACAGTATTAATAAATAATAAAAAGTATTTAGTTTTAGCTTTAGAATATAACCAGGAAAATGAGTGTCACACTTTTATCCTTTAAGAACCTGTAATTCAAAATAATTTAGACTGTAGAATTGGGAATATTCTTAGGCAGGATAGTATATATTTCTGATTTCCCAAATAGCATGTAGTTCGTGGAACTATCTTGGAAATATGCAAATTGACAGTGAGTATTACCTGACTAAATTAGACAAAGTCATACAGAATTAGTTTTGAGACAAGTGTTTTGAAGAAGGGTGCTCTCTCCAGAAGACTATAGGAGAGTTACAGGATAGATGATCTACAACAAGACTCATGTGAAGCTAGGTGCTGAAAATGTACTTGAGGCATGTGAGTTGTCTCTTTATGATATTCACTTAAATGTATGGCTAAGCTTCCTTTTATATAAACTTATGTACATGTAAACATATAATATATGCATTAAATATCTGTACAGTGTTTGAACATACTATCTTCATTCAGCTTTGCAAAATTTTACAAAATGTGTTTCAGCAAGGTCACCGCGGCCTCTGTGACATTACTACTCTGTACAGTACTTTCTCCTACTCCACTATGAAAACCATATTTTTATTACGATAGTGTCTTATGTTTGTTCCTATGCTTATGTAAACATTTCTAAATTCTAAGGAAATATAAGTCTATGCATAATGTGCAATATTATTACAGGAGCATAGAGTCAGATCTTTGTCAGATCTTTATTAGAGTATATGACTACAACTTATGAGTCGATGTAGTTTCTTTTCAGAAAATCTGGACTTTCTAAATTACTTTAAAATAATTGCTTGGGGACTCCTGGGGAATGTAGGTTTCCATACGATAATATACATAGCAAGCTTGACTTTGAGCCTTACAGTAGCCCACAGGTTTAGTTACGTATGAGGAGAGCGTCAGGAAAGTCCTGTCCCACACACTCCTCCTGCTCCTGCCTTGGTGCCACCTCTTACATGGACTCTGTAAGGACTCCCTGTGTTCCAAGCTTCAGAACTTTTACTTACTAATGAGATCCCATGCAAAAGAGAGATGCTTCGTGTGGGTCTGATCTCCTCATTTAGCAACAGAGGAGTGAGAGAAGAGTAAGGGTTTGCTTAATCTAGAACGACTTTAGAGGACATCCACTGTTAGAACCAGCAGACTGGGCCGGCTTGTTCTTTGCTTTTAACTGCCCTGAAACCAAACTTGACTTTTCTTTTTTCTGTTCTTCTTTTCTTTAAACTTTGTTTTCATGGCCAGTAGTTGTAACTCCACAGAAGGGAAGAGTAAAATTGTTTATACAGGGTAATGCATTGGGGGTGTTGTGGTACATGCTCTGTGTTAAGTAAAGAGATATTTCATTTTCTACAGTACTGGGATACATTTTTGAACACTTTTTTTATAATTTACTCCTAGTTTTGTGCTCCTATATATCAGGATACTTCACATCTCCTATATTATGAGAAGTCATTACAAAAGCTGGTTTCCATATTGCATATTTCTGCCTTAATTACAACATACTACATGGGAGACATTACTTCTGAGTGATATTGTTTCTTAGTAGTGTTTCTCATCCCAGAGCAAATATTTGCTTAAGTAGTATAAACCATCTGTTGTTTATAAAACACCTTTAAGCTATTGTTTTAAAGTTTCATGCCTTTTAATGCTTTTCTACTTATTTCCTGTTGATATGAACACATACCCTGCCAGGAACTATCTTTGGTGGATACTAACATTTTCATATTGAACATTTGATATAGAAATTATGCAGATAATAAGCAGAATGAACATCTGTGGAGACCAGATAATTTTTAATATTTATGGAGAGTTAAATTCTAGGTTATAATCTTCCTGATGAGTCTAGTTATTCCTGGTATGGTACCATGTGAGTCTTTGAAATAGATTCTGTTATGGGAGAGGTGTGAAGATAGAGTATTGAACTGTTTATTAGTTTGTGTTTCAGATGTGTGGAAAAACATTGTGAGAATGTCAGCACTATGCAAGGTGTTCTAGGAAAGATGATTTTTTTATGTTTTTAAATTGATACTTTCCAATTGCATTTTTGGAAAAATCTTTACATCTTAGAAGTGTCCAAATACAGAAATTTAACTGATATTTTAGTATTTCACAGTAATGTTTAGCTAACAGTTAATAGACAATGATTACTGTGCAACCAGAACTGTACCACATTCATCCCCTAGAAATAATTAGACATTGGCTCATGTTTCCTTGTAACATTTCAGGTGAACAGGAAACTGCGATGAGGTGTTCATTTTTGCATTTAAAAATGTTCAGTTGCTCTGTTACCTTGAGGTCAGATAAGGTGAGCTGGTTAGCACAGAAAGATGCTAAAATAATCCATGTTAACATTAATTGGTAAATAAATTATGGATAAGATTTACATGTTGGGACTTGAAAATGACTTAGAGGTCACATGGTTTCACTCTTCATTACTTTGGACACTGAATTCATTTTTAAAAGTTCCCCTGGGAAACCCAGGGCTATAGCATAGCTGTTACACTGTCTAATACTTCCCCAGCTCACAAAGTCCTATACGACCTGATTTTAGGTATAGCTAAAGCCCTAGGTTCAATCTGTGCTACTCTATAGAAACAAATTAAAAGTACAGTGCTCACAGGATGAATAGCCTAGGTTGAGGCAGATTCAGTACTCAGCCCCTTGTTCATAAAGTTCCCATAGCAAAAGGGATGCTTGAAAGACAGCATGAATAGGCAAAAGTGAAGAAGCACTGATCAGTTCTCTTTGGGAACTCTGGGAAAATAGATTTCAGGCCTGGGCAGTCTATGGGACTCTTAACAGAGGAGCCAGTCTTTATCCCTAGTTCACTAGTGGAATTTGGGAGCCCCTTCCCTATAGTGGGATACTATTGTAGTCCAGTTGCACGGAAGAGAGACTAGGCCCTCCCCACATGATGTGACAGACTTTGTTAATCCCTGGTGGAGGGCCTCACTTCTTGGAAGAGTGGATAGGGGAGTGGGTTGGGGGTCATGGGAGGATAGGAAGGAGAGGGAACTGGGATTGATATGTAAAATAAAATTTTCTAAAATAAAAATGTGCAAGACAAAAATGAGAAAAATTAGGTATTTATTACATATAAACACACTACGTACATGAAAAATAATTATCAGCATTAAAAGAATTAAAACTATGTGTACCAAAAATGAAAAAAAAAAAAGAACTCTGGTGTAGGGAGAAATCCTGACTAGAGGTACCGCTGACCATGCCCGCTTGGGACTGGTCACAGGTCCCACTGACCCCACTTTCCTCACAGTCTTCTCATGAACAACTGCTATTTTGAGAGAGTTATTATCGGTGAGGTGTTTTAATTCATTATCAAAATTATTGCTTGCCTAAAAAGTTCATAGGGAGAGAGGGTTTAGGCTGTTTAAAATTTATGTTATGATGGGTTCATATGAACATACAGTACATTGTGATTATATTTGTTCCCTTTAGATTATACCCGTCTATGGTATTCTTTCTTTTCCCTTTGAAAACTTTTCCTACCTGGTTTCTCAGTGGCTATACCATTATAAATAGTGAGCCTCCCCTTGCCCAGTTGACAGTCAGCCATTGAGTCCACAGGAGGGGATGTGGCTTGCTTGCCTCCACATGGGGGAGGCATGTGGCCTCATGAGCTCCTCCTTAGGAAGCTGTGGCCTCATACTCCTCTTCTGTCAGCCCTATATTATGATTTTTCACATTTCTTGCTTCACAATTTACATGAGGTCCTCAAATCAGTAATGAAAACAATTTGTCCTCAAGCTGATGAAGCCCGACTCTTGGACACAGTTGAAGGAGGCACAGGGAGATTACCATCCCACTACTGTTTTGTTTTGTGTTAGTTTCAGATCCTGATACATATTATTAATTTATGAGAATAATACTAAAAATTTCCAGTGCATGTTTCACTTTTTACTGCACAGAAAAGTTTATTTCTTGTTGAATTACGAGGTAATGATCTTGCTAATGACATGAATGATACATAGCAAGAGTTTCCCAGCTCACTAGTGGTCTGCTGTCAAGAAAATCCCCTAAAAGAATAAATCCAGTCAGCAAATAAGTAACTTACCACATGGGACACTTTGGTTCTCCCAATACCAAAGTAAAAATAATTTAAGAATTTTATCATTCACAAACTTGCTATAAACAAGGAAAACAACAAAAATAGATCCAAGGAACCAAGAAATCATCTTTAGAATAAAATTCTACTTTCTACAGATATATGACCATGATAGTTAAAGCCTGTGAAAAGAAGCCCAGGAAGCTGACCAAAAGTTTTGGTGTGGATAATGACCCCTGTTTGTCTATTCTGTTACCAGTGTTTAATGATTATTATTGTGTTAAGTAGTTGATGATGTAGTTCATTTTTAAGTGAAACTTAAGATGCTATTTTCTAGTGTGCGTACAAAGTCCCAGGAATGTGTGTCAACGCATGTGAGTGTGCTTACAAGTGACTGTGCAAACATGGTGGTCAGAGGATAATATCTAATGCCATCTTTTAGTGCTCTCCAGCTTTTTTGTTTGTTTGTTTGTTTGTTTGTAATATATATATATTACTTTACTTGACTCTATAAAGACAGTTTAATCATTATTTTGTAGAGTGTTTCCAAGACAGCATAGGGTAAGGTATTAATTTTATTCATAATGAAAATATTCAAAGGTAAAATGTTAAAACTAACTGGGGTAGAGTGAAGCTTAGCTGGTTCTCTCAAACAAAATGCCAGCATTCCTGAAGCTTAGAGGTACTCTCCAGGGGTATGCTTTGTTGTAAACTTTTGATAACCTGGATCATTAAGATATGAATGAATTCACATCTCAAATTTAGTGGGATTGTGTCCCTTCTATGTTGAGATTTCCAAAATTCTAGAGTTAGAATTCTAACTCTAGAATTTTGGAAAATGTCATCTTTATCTCTTTGCTCATTTTACTTTGTTCCAGTGATGGTGATTTAGATTTTTGTTGGTGATATTTTTTTCTTGGATTTTATTAGTTGTTTCTCAGATTGTGACAAGTTACCTGACAAAAAGAGACACATTAGGGTGGGAGCGTCAGCTCATCTATCATCTGCAGTTAAAGGGTAGAGGATAAGTATTGCCTGCATTCAACTTGATGTCTCCTTGTTTTGATCTAACAACACACCAGTGGATGGCACTGCCCACCTTCAGGGCAAGTTTTCCGTCATCAATTATCCCTTTGTGCAAACAGAGTCATAGTAACCCAGACATATGTCTCCTAGGTTATACTAAATCCCAGCATGTTGACAATAAAGATTGACCATCTATGTGATCATTACAGTATGGGGATATGGGCATAGGTGTTAGAAGCGTGTCATTTTCCTTGACATAGCTTTATTTTCATATATAAGCCTTGTTATCATTGTTTAGTTGTCCTCCTACATCTGTGTGACTACTTGCTCTCATCCTGTGATCCTTTTACCCATATATGTAAATGTTGCATACATAGACATAAAGAAAGGCATTCCTAACACACATGTGCTATGGACATAACCTTACTGTGTTCCACTGTGAACAGGGACAGGATATGCTCTTATCCTGCTACTCTTCCCTTTGTAGAACCACTCTACTTTTTATTCTGCATTTCAGTGATAAATGCCTCAAGTGTTGTTGAGGACATTTCTGCCCTTGATAAATTTATGGTCAACTAGAGTTTACATATACACATAGGCAGGTCCTGGTTTCACTAATATATTCACAGTTATGGAATATTGAATTGACAGCTGAGCTTTGAGGTTTTCAAACCCTGAGTCTATTGACAATTCTACTTGGATTTTTGATTTAGTATGAGTGTAAGTGCATTGCGTGTGAATATTAACATGCTTGTTTAATGATCCATTTATATGTTTGTGATTGCAGATGCATGTGTATGTTATGATAAATCTTTCCGCCAAAAGATGTCATATATTCATGCATGTTTGCATGCCAAGGCCCAAAATTGATGTCATGTGGGGTTGTTTTTTCTTTTTTAAATTAAATAAGTATATATCACTGACTCCAGAACTTTCCAACTCTGGTTAGTTTAGCTCTTTTCTTCTCACAGATCCCTATATCTGCCTCCTGAGTGCTGGAATTATAGACACTGGCATGCCTTCTTGTTTTTCTATTCATGCCGGGTTTCCAAACTCAGGTCCTCATGGTTGTAAGAAAGCAATTCATCTACCAAGACATCTTTACATCCCAACAATGACTTCTCATTACCATAACTTTATGACAAAGGGTAGAATAATTGAAATACTCCATTTACCTATATCACTATCAAAACAGGGAAATAATAGATAAAGTGTGAGAAAAATGAGAGGATATGTTTATTTTGGGGAAGAAATATGCACATGTACATAATGTTAGATAAACACTTTAATACCTTAAAGCAGCAGTTCATCTTACCTTAGTTTGCCCTTCATCTGTCCAGAGTCATTGGGAACCATGGTCAAATTCTTGCCGTTCGTCTTCTCCATAGTCATTGGGAACTGTGATCACATTTTTGCTATTATCTTGCTATTTCTGTCTTTTGACAATAGTTCTGTTACAGATTACTTCTAATAGTTGGTCAGTTCTTTCCTTTCGAACATTATTTTTTTCTTGTATTTTCAGACATTTCTTATTTTTTACTTTTCTGAATCTTCAACTATGCCATTAGCCAGAAAAAATACCTTGGTTGACAAATTGCTGATATCTTTGATGTAACAGCTTTGATTTCAGCAGTAATTATGATTTGTTTATAACGAGCTTTAATGATTAGATCCATTCTCATGGTAAATACAGAAAACAAAGTCTATTTAATCTTGATTTTCTCATCTTTCAATTCAAGAAAATATCCCATCATTTTTGACATTTGTTAGCTATTATATTTCACACAATGAATTAGTTGTAGGCATAAACTACTCTATATATGAATATTGTTATTTTGTGAAACATTTTCTTGTTTGGTATTTAGTTTATCTTTGTGTTTTTTTCCTCAGTATGAATCAATGCTTTGAATCCTCAAGTGCTCCATTCAAATTTTCCATATCATAAAGATCTCAATACAACTGTGGCATGCAATCTGACCCCAAAAACCAGGAGAAAAAGGACAGGTCCCCTCATGGACACAAGCAAAACATCTATTTAAACAGTGGCAAGGAAGCATACAATTGACTTTAAAGGGTAGAAGCGACACACAGTGCACTTTGAAGGACAAAGCCCTCATAACACTTCTCAAACTGGGGCAGAATGCAAAGCTTAACATCCACACAAATGTAAAAAATAATTGTCTGTGAAATGCCATCTATAAGGTGGTGGAGGGGAAAAAAAAAAGAAGGCAAGGCAAACCAACATGCCGTAGACATGAGCACAAGCTGAGGCAGGCAGAATGAAAGCCTTTCACCACAAGTCCCCTGAAACAGACAACACTGGCACTCACCATTCCTCAAACAAAGGAAGGATAAAGGATTCTTTCCACAGACATGGGGCAAAAACCCTGCATCCAACTGAATGTATTTATGTGAGGTCGAGAGTAGCAGGCTGCTTAATACTGCTACAATTACCACAACTACCATTTCCTGGGAGTGGAAAGGTTGTTTGTGTTTTCTTAGGCTATTGTAAAGTGTGCATTAGTAAGCAAAGACAGTCCCCTTAGGTAAACACTAATCTCATCATGCATGTATAAACATAGATTTAGCCATTTGTAGCAGTAAGTTTATTATCCAGTTAAATAGGGAATTTGCTGTTCCTATCAGTACAGCGTGAGGAGAGCTGCTCATCTGATGTTGGGAAGCCCTAAATAAAGGCAATATAGAGTGGAAGAAAGATCAATTTGTAAGATCCATTGAATGTGAGCTTTTGAAAAATAATCATGGTCTCCCTCAGAAAAGAAGTGAGACCATTCTCTTTGCATTTGCAGATTACTTAATCTCGCTTCTGGCTTTAGGAATCCCATGTCTTATTTGTGAAAGTGAAAAAAATAATATGATAGGCATAGATGATATGCATTGCTTGGAAGCAATTTCTGCCCATTGTTTATATTCAAACTGTGTGTTACTTATTTTTCTATTGCTGTGACCGAGAGAATTTACTGTGAAAGAAAGCATAATTGGGGCTTACATACTACAGAGGGAAGTCCATAACCTTCATGGGGGGCATGCAAGAAGGTAGGCATGTATGGTTCAGAAACAAGAGGTGAGATGGAGGGAGAGAGAGGGAGAGACAGAGAAAGAGAAACTGGGACACAGGGATATAGGGAAACAGAACAAGCCCTAAACTGTGGCCTGCAAATGCTAGTAACTTTTAGACCCTCAAAGCCAGTCTCCATAGACACATTTCCTCAACAAAGCCACGCCTTCTAATCTTTGAAACCATTTCCATCAGCTGGTGAGCAGCTATGCAAGTGTTTGAACCTATGCTATGCAGAGCAGTCTCCTGTGAACCAGTGCCTTCTACTCCCTGTCACGTATCGGCTTAGTGGCCATATCATAACTCAAAATTCATGTAGTCCAATTCCAAAAGTCCCCAAACTCTCAGTCTTAACTAGCTTAAAAGTCCAAAAGTCTCTTCTGAGATTCAATTATAATCCCTTGCTATATTAAAAAACAAATTACATTTTCTAACATGCAATGATACAGAATATCTATTATCCTTCCACTCATCAGGCTCAACTGCACATCGTGTAGATTTATGTCTAATGTCAAACGGATTAGGTAGTTCAGACCTTCCAGCATTTCTGACTGCAACAGGCTTACCTCTTGAGCTGGTTCCACAACCCCCTAGCACACATCCCATGACACTGGCACCTTCAATATCCAAGGCACTACAACAGAATCCAGGCTTCATCTTCACAGCTTCACACAATGTCCTCACCGGGGTTCTATGGAGGGAATTCTCTGGAACAAACCTGGACTAAGCCACCTTTCTTAACCATGAAGGAAGAATCCACAGCCCTGTTACTCTTGCATCCTTCATGCCTCTAAAGTCAGAGTCACCTGGCCAATGCTGGTAATTCAGCCATCTGCTAGGAGTGAGACCTCTCCTTGAATCCCATTCTCTACTTTTCCTCATCTCTTGAAGCATAAACCAAGGCTCCAACATTAAATGACTGTTTTTTGCACTTTATTCTAAAACTATACATTTTTATTTCTTTTGCTCTACTTGCTGTTTTTCATTGTAGACCTGAACAAGACTGACAACTAGTAACCATGTGGAAGAGTCAATATTGGGTGATCTTCAAATCTCCTTTACCAATGACATTATTCCAAAATTCTTCAGTTTAGCTTCAGGCAGATTCTTAGGAAAAGGGCAAAAGCAACCACATTATTTGGCAAAATATCACAAAAATGCCCTCCAGCCCAGCTGCTAATATTGTTCCCTCTGAAGCCTCATGATATATGTCTCAATATTCCACATTGCTGGCAGCATCACTAAATTCTAATGTCCTTCTAGAATGGGCCATTAAGCCATGGTCATGTTTTAGTTCAAAGATCCAAAGTCTACAACAGTCCTCAAAAACAAAACAAAACAACAACCACCAGTCAGGCCAGTCATAGCAAAATTTCACTACTGGTACCAAATTTTTGGTTTCTTTTCTATCATGAAAAAAACACCATGACCAAATCAACTTAGAAAAGAAAGATTTAATTTGAGTCTTACATTTAAGAAGGTGAGACCGTGACCACCATGTTGGGAAGCATGTGTCAACAACTAGGCAGGCCTGGTGCCGATCAGTATCTGAGTACTCACATCTGACCCACAAGCAGTGAGAAAACTAATTAGGAATGGTATGGGATTTTACAACCTCAAAGCCTGCCCCAATGACATACCTCCTCCAATATGGCCACACCTTCTAATTCTTCCCAGACAGTTTAATCTACTGAGGACCAAGTATTCAAGCACATGAGTCTACATGGCCATTCTCATTCAAACCACCACAAAGCAAGTACACTACAGGAAGTCATTTTAATCCTCTTGAGCAAAGTGGTCATGCTCTAGATGGTTGGGGATAGATCCTACAGGTAATATCAGAAGACAAATAAAGAGAGGAAAACACTGGTTATGCTAAGACTGAATAATGAACCTGGAAGGATTAATAAAGGGGAAATTTTTGGTGGATTTTCTCTCTTTTTAAAACAATGTTCTAAACACTTTTAGAAAATGGAGTCACTCTTAACAATGATACTAGGAACATAAAAGAATTGAAGTATGGTGCTAAAATTTAAAAGATTAATTAAAAGATGAAAATTGGACCTGACATTGAAAATAAAAATAAGATTTTCACATTTTCTTTCTTCTAGTTGTCTTTGAAATTCAGAACATTGCTCTGGTGGACAAGAATATTAACAATTGGAATGCAAACTGTGTTGGTATAATAAGAAATATCAAAACTCTCATTTTGGTAATCAGAGCTGGAGTCACAGAGGACAGCCCTGCTTGAAGCCCATTAACACATCGTAATAACAACCACCTGATGTAATGAAAACAAATGAATTCCAAAGAAACAGAGAATGTAAGAGTAGGTCATTACTGCTTCAGCTAATGAGGAGCAGGCTTTCCCTGTGGTACTAGGTTCCAAAGAAAGTTTTAGTTCACTGAGGGTGTTTTATACTAGGAAACATTTCGTTCTTGTTCAGAATTTCTCCTTGCCACAGGTTACAGAATGCTTTACTCACCTTAAGCCTTCTTGTGTTATTTCAGCAAACTGAAGTAGCCTTGTGTTGCTCATTACTATTTTTAATTTCACAGAAAACAGCAATGTGAGAGATTTGGGTGGGTGAAACAGAAACCATGGTGATGGTTCTTCACTTGAATTGCTCAAAATGATCAAGACAAAGCAGGACACACAGGACCCTTTCAGACTTACTTATTCATTTGGACAGGGTCTTGTTATATCTCAAGCTCTCTACTGATGATGGTCCCCCTTCATCTTCCTGATTGCTAGAGTTAATAGGTGTAGCCTCCACACCAGCACATTTATCATACTCTCATTCTTACACTTTATATAGTCACACCACCTTCATTTCCATTACTAGCAGTGTTGCCAAAAGGGATGAATTCAAATTCAAATTCATAATACCTCTAGTATTTTGATCTTTTTTGTTAATTTTGTTGTTTGATGTATGCAGTGCATGAGCTAGTTTGGGTTTTAATTCCATGTCTGTCACTAGGATCTAACTGTATGTCTTTCTATGCTTCTTTGCCCAACTCCATATCCCATGGGTAGTTTAGACCAGTTCAAACATAAACAGCTTTGTAGACTTTCTCATAATCAATCTCTTCTTAATTCATATATCTCCCTTGCCATACTGGATAACCAGGCAACAAAGAAGTCTTACAGTTGATTCTTGAGAAACCCATTGTCTTGCAAATACATCCCAAAATACAAACTACTAACCCGATATTGACACATTAATGTGACAAAATAATGTCAGATAATTTCAGATTTGGACAAGACTTTAAGCAGAGTCAGAACATATATTTTACATTGCTTAGTGTTTCAATCTCCAGCCCCATAGCTAACCTTTTCTCCCCTTTTCTTTGATTCCTCCCTGTAGAAGGAATTTTATAGTCATGCTACCTAAATACATATACAATCATGATTTTATTAATGAATATATTTTTTCATGGATATTCCTGAATATTAAACAGCTTGAATAGTAATCAAATAGCGTGAAGAATTTGTTTTCCTGATACAGAACCTAGTACTACCTCCTAAGGCCACCTAGAACACTGTAGTTTGCTTCTGATGAATCTTCTTTAATTAAGAAAATTAGGACTGATTTTGCTCCCACCCATTGGTCATTACTCTAACCCAAGGATATACAGAGAGCATATAATTATTTGTCCTCACGACTGCTCTTCAAACATTAGAAGATTGTAGTCATGTTCTGCCTGGGGGTGCTCATTGCCTGATCTAGAATCCCTCTCTTACTTCAACTCTTGCTTATATAGCTTGGTGCTAAATTTCTTAGGTATTCTAAGCTCTCATTTCCAAACTCATTGCCATTCAACTTTGTGTGTATCTAAGAGTATTGCCCAGAACGAACCATAATAAAAGTACAGTGGGTCCTATGTTAAACAAGACATTAGCCACTGTCCTTAGAAAATGTGAGTCCAAGAGCAAAGCTAAAAACCAGCAGGTGTTACTCTTACACTCACAACATTAATTTTTAAACCAAGAAAAGTCATTTCCCTCCATTTCATTATTCTTGCAGTGGGAATTTGATATTAATAGTTCAGGAAAGCTGAACATTGAAGACATAATGCATTCAAACAGAGTTGTCAAGAAGGGAGAATACTGGCCATTCAAATTCTCACCCAGAGAGGGAATAATCTGATTATGGTCAAGGGGTCTGATCCAGCAGCACTAAAATTAGTTCAAGAAAAATCATGAAAAGATGAATCTTGGGTAAAAGATAATATTATTAAAACCCAATGTTTCTGATTTTTCTCTCTTTTCCTGGAATAACAGAGTATCAACTATTTCAATACCTTTTGTCATTGAGCAGATCCTGGGACTAGTGATGAACAATGGACTTTGAGAAGATTTGTCTTAGCCACTTTGTTGATAAAGTTCTTTTAGTAAGTGCTTCATGATGATGCACCTGTCATTGAAGAAATTATAAACCTATAACAAAAGAATATATTAATATATATTTTATAGAGATTATTAAATAGCTTTAATTTTGTAATAACTTGCACACAAAAAGTACAGAGACAGCATAGATTTTTTTCTCATGCTTTCTTTCTAATACTTCTAGGAGCTACATACTGGCTATGACACCCAGAAACAGAAGAGAGGTAAGGTGAGTTCTTATACATTTTAAACATGGGTGTATAGACTTTCAGTCTCTGCATTCTTGCTATTTCAGTATGCTGCTCTTACATATTTGGGTGTCCTGCTGTCAAGTTAAATGTGATTATTTGAAATTGTAAAAGAGAGCACATTAATAATTCATCCAACAGTTCAATCTTTCTTTCAATAAGTTTTTACTGAGCAATGATTTTCAACTAGGCTCAAAGCTGTATGCTACATATTAAAACAACCAAAGCACGACCCCTGCACTACCTCTTTTATATCTGTTTTCCTTTATTTCCTGGGGGGAATTCATTCCCCTTCTCAAATACTTGAAGTCAATTCAATTTCTGTAACTATGGGCCACTCTGAGGTCACTCTAAGGTCCTGTTTCTTTCTTGGGTCGGGGGATGTATCAATTTGAGGGAAATTACTAAAAGCACTGTTCTTGGGAAGAATTGTGAGTTCTTTGATCTGTTTTTCTGTCTTGTTTCTATGCATTTCTAGTGCAGGTTCCTAGCATTTCCGAAGGCCTGTTATAACCCCTGTTGCCTGTGATTTTAGAGATGAGTCACCAAACTCACTTATCTTCTTGAAAACCCATCTAATTTCTCCAGTCTGCCTTACGTCAATAATGTAAGTTCTATTTTTACCTCTGTATTGGTTTTCCATGGGTATATGAAATTCAGGTGAACTTAGAGGTAGAAAATAAGTTGAAACTTATGTTTCTACAGTTCCTATACATAAGAAGAATGGACATACTATGGCTCATTCCCACATTCAGAATCTCACTAGGGTGACATCAAGATGCTAGCTAAGTTTGCAGTCCTTACCTAGACTTGGATTTCCCCACTTACACTAAGTGTTGCTGGAAGTAGTAATTTCTTTACTGGCTGTCACCTGGGGACTGCTGTCAGCACTCTGTACATGACCTCTTCATCTTCAAGTTAGCAATAGCAAATTGAATCCTTCTCATGTCTTAAATAGCTGGCTTGTGTGACCACCCCAAGAAAGCATAGAAAGGGCGCCTATGATTATGCTAGACTCCATATATAATCTCACTATCTTAAGGTCAACTGTGCTATATGACAAAAATCTAATCACAGGAGTGAGATCACTCATGTTCACAGCTGCAGGGATTATACAATGCATGCATGCTGGGATACTGGGGGACAGTGCTTGAAGGTCAACCTAGATTTCTGCCCATTTCTCTTTTTATTTTGTATTATTTTTTCAGTCTGTTTCTAATATTATCCAGAAACAGGGTGAGAAGAATGAGTTCTGATTATTGAGGGAGTGCTGTTTTGTTCTCCGGTGGTTTCTTCCTTTTGTATTTTTAGTTGTAATGAAACTTATTTTTGCTATTTTATTGAAAGGAAACAAAAGGTATGAAAACTTTGACATATAAACAAAAATATCCACATCGCTGCAAACACAACATTATTTTCTTTGTGGCATTATAACCAGAAGGCAGGGGTATTCCAAACTTGAGTTACTATCAAAGCAGCAATTCCTGGGGTTAGGTGAATCGGGATGGAGAGGAACTGAAGAGCAACCCTTAGGTGGTATTTGCATGTATAGTATGAGTGTGTTTGTTTTCATCCTCCTAGAATTAGAATCACATGCTTAATCAGTGTATGAACTCCCACATGTACCCCAAGACTCATTTTGTGGTTGTTGAATGGGAATATTACTGTAACATGTACTAGAGCCCAATGTTTCATGGTCAGAATCTGCCTTCAATAAGGTTTTCTGAGAACTATATTTCCAGTGTCCAAAGACATTGGGAGCCTTTTGCACACTCTCTCACTCTCTGTTTGTGATACTGCCATTCTGTGTATCTACATATGATCACATATATACACATATTAAAAATTACATATACGTGTATGTGTGTGTGTGTGTGTGTGTGTGTGTGTGTGTGTGTTTGTGTGTAAGTTCATAATCTCCAGCTACAAGAAAGCCCAATGACTTATTTTACTATCATATGTGGCTACTATTTCTACCCATATAAACTAGGATGCACATTTTCCAGGCATATCTGAGATTCATAGTGTAGTCTCTTTAAAGATGGAGAAAGGTAACTAAAAGTAGTGGTGATGAATAAGAAAAGGAAAAATAAGATGATGGTGGCTTGAAATACCTTTCCTTACATGAGAACAAGCCTTTTCACTAGTGAGCTGAGCATGCATACTACGTTTGAGTGGCTCTGTGTCAAGATGGTTATTTATCATTCATCCATTAGAGACAATCTCATGTAGAGTGTCGGGACTTTAGCTCAAGATGAAGATAGCTTTAAGATCTTGGTCTTTAAATAGACAATGACTTTAGACTCCTACTCCCCCAGCTATGTATCCCCAGTGTCAGGGTGTCATGCATGTGCCATGACAACTGGCTAATATTTTCAACTTCTACTCAGTCACTAATTGTGATATTAGTGATTTCACCAAAAGGCTTCCTTTATAGCAGTCAATCATTTTACCATTAACTCACATTCCTAGCTTAAGACTTTAATTAAGAACCAAATCATCGTTGTGAACTTGAGCAACCCATTAGGTTCTTGTTGAAAAGATTCAATCCCATAACAGGCAGGATTTGGTTGAACAGATATTTGGCAACAACACTGACTTCAGTGCATCATTTTTTAGCTCATGATATAATAATTGCCAAAATAACATGGTGGAAATACATGAATTTTCCTGTAAAATGCTAACGGAATAAAAATTGAATGATGACATGAAATCAACTGTGGATACACCAATAATATCAGAAGCACTGTACTTCAGGCTGGTGATCAGACCTCTAAACCACAGACAAGTGCCAGTGGTAAGATGTCAATCAGCTTCTGGGTGAATGGCAGATTTGATAACTGGAACTCACAGAGCCATAAAATCACTACAGCACTGGGGATCTTTTATTCTAGACTTCTTGAAAACCAATGGAGACTTGCTTTCTTTTTCATGTATTCTGTATTGATGTTTAAGGACTGCAACAACTGTAGCCAACAGGATCTTGTCAGGATTTCTGGGTTGATTCTCCATGGCTATGACTCCTGCTGTGTCCTGTCTGTCAGGCTGCAGAGGACTGTGACACGAGATGCTTCTTGCCAGAGACTGGGTATTAGGACTCTGGCATTGCTCCAGTATTAACACAACCATTCCTCATACCGCCAGGAAATTTCGCCACCTCTTTATGCGGGATGAAGTATCTTAAGTAGGTATTTAATTTATTCATCATAAAATTGCTTTGGTTCAATAAATACTAACTGCTTATTAGAAACTCATTTATTGAAGATGAGCAACTATATCATAAGAACATATCAAATTTATGGATGCTAAATCTCATTTAATATGCTTTGAATATTCTATTGGTCTTTAGAATTCTAATGTTAAGATGACTTTATTTATTCCAACCCTTCAAATAAAAATAGCTGTTATTGAATAACTCTGCACATATTTTCTCTTCTCTGGCTTATTTACAGAATGTTAAAACTATGTGCTATTTGCATGGTTTATCTTACATTTAGTAGCTTAAAATTTTGATAAATAAGTTTTTAATGCTCTTTTGATTTATAATCAGCAGATATTAAACACCTTATTCAAACAAAATTAAAACTGGGGAAGTATTTATGACATGCACTGTAATAGTTGTTCCAAATTACTTTTAATCTCCTGGTTTTTCCCCTGGGAAGACTGTGACATTTTGTTATTAGCACATGTAGATCATTCAATTTGGTACAGAACAAAGCACAGCAGCAAAACCAGAGTGTTTTGTCATTGAATCAGTCGACAAAGTGGTAGCTGAGGTTCTTGTCAAACTGGCAAGGAATGGAAATGGCAGCACGTGTCAAATATGGCCACTCTCTCATCCAGGAAGTCAAAGCTATTCATTCACATGTCTATGCTTCACTAAAGAATGGGCCATTTCCAGATTGCCACATTGTCATTGTGCCACTATTTAACACTTGCACCTGCCATTTATCAGCTGATACTTTTTCTTTGTCCAGGTCAAAGTGACTTCAAGTGGGCATCCAACATTTCTAGGCTCTACTCCAGGAAGAAACTGCTCAGGACATGGTGTTTTATTATAAGGAATCTATGAACTAAGACATTTGTTTCAAAATGGATTTACATTAATTGCTTCTATTTTGCAGTTTTAAAAAATACCAGAGGTTCATTTTTCTTAAATTCATCCAGTTGGTCTCCCTTTTATGCTATAGGTGAGAACAGCCACACAATTTATAAATACAGAATACAAATAGATTATAGTTTTCAAAACTAATGTTTTCAGTTCTGGAAAAATTTTAAGATTTTACCTTCCTCCACCCAAATGTTCTCTATTTATTCATAAACAGAATTTCAAATGCAAATTAAAATTGAATTTCCAACAAGAAATAAGATGTAGTGAAAATAGTTTAGAGTCCTATATTCCCCGCCCCATACTACCTGTGTGAGGTTACTTATCCCATCATGGACAATACGTGTATTCACAGGTCACTCAGCAATAAGATATTAAAGTCCATAGTGCTTGGGTTGCCTTCCATGCAAATTATTTTATTGCTACAAAGATTGATTTGAGTCATTTTTTTCAAACAGTTATGAAGAGCTCATTAGGATATTTTCCTTATCCCCAGACATATTATTGTCTCCTCAAGACAGCAGGCAGGCATGTGGGAGGCAGTGTCTGGGGAATTAAGCATTTTCCTGGCAAACTATTTTACAAAGGTCCATAGAGCAAGAGATTATCCCCTGTTGGTTAGGTAGAAGCTCTTCTAACCACTTCAAAAGAGCCAACAGCCTCTTTCACCCTTTGTGAATCCAGTTATAATCAATGGGATGTAAAGATTACATCCCTGCCTCTAGTCACAGACCACTTTTTCTTTGCATTCTTATTGATTTTGCTATGAGTGTATTTAACCATTAAAGGCATTATTGCATCCCCCAATCCTGCACTTAAAGAAATCTAGAGTGTCCTTTTAAGAACTGAGAAAACAGACAGGTTTACTTCTCCCGTGCTCTATTGGATTGAATTGCTATTGGGGAAAATCATCCAGTAGTTACTTATGCACAGAGAAAAATTACCCAAATTACTCAACAGTGATTTTTTAAATAACCACAATTGACTATTTCAGTTTTAAGATAATAACAATGATAACAATTGTGCTAACACAGTTACAGATTATATGAACTAAGCCTAGTGAATACTTTATATGGTTTATGTCATTTAATTTTCAGAGCAAAATTTCTGGATTCCTTTCTGCTTTTTGGTAACAAAAACTGACACAACCAAGTGAAATGTTTTGTGTAAGGTAATACAGTTATTATGTATTAAACCTGATGTTAGCGCCTGAATCTGTCTGAAGACAAAGTTGATGTTTTCACCTGTTATATTATTGCCAACATGAAATATTGTAATTGATCCCTAAAAATCTAGTTGATTTCATGTGACCACAAATGTTTGTTGAAGACCACCTTTCTGATGGTCTGTATGACTTTGGCTTGGAATGTGATATGAGAATCATTTATTGGTTATCGCAATCTACTGAATCATACTTTTGGCAAAACTTCTTAGCACAAGGAGTAAAATACTTTTGTCATCAGTTTTATAGCCCTGGATGAATCATAGCCCTTTGATTCTCTTTCTTTTGGTTTCCATGCACCAGTGCCCACACCTGTGCTTAACCAACACAAAATGTAATAAAAGAAGGAAGCAGAAAGGGGGGGCAGTGAAGGAAGAAAGGAAAAAGGAAAGGCAATATTTACCACAGGGAGGATGAGGAAAGACATAACACAGTTTTGGAATGCAGTTGACTCCTGGAAATTTTCTAAACACTAGGCATTCTTTGATATATGACTTGACTGTTCAAGTATACCTACTTTCATCAGCTTGTGCAAAAATTAGTGGAAACATTAAACATATGCAAAAGCTATTACCACATGCTAAAATGTCATTGCTATTGCTAGAGAAACATATCAATAGCTGATTTTAATAGCTGTGTTTGTATTACCTTTTTGACACAAGTACTAGGACATCGAATAATGGCACCAGTACCTGTGTTGAATGCTCATGAATAGCTCTATTGTGGCAAACAGGAATGGCAAAGTACCTGCAAGATTACCTCATTGAAATTTTATAACTTTGAAAGAAAGTCCATAGCCCAGACAGTGAAATAACTATATATAAAATTTGAGAGAATGAAAGACATAAGCTACTAGTAAGTTCTTTTAACTTTGGTGGGGTGAAAAGTGAGTATTCTAAGGAAAAAATGCTTGGAAAAACAAAGGATACAACTTTGTCAACTTCAGTAGTAGAATTTACTCTGCTGTCTCTTTTCATCTGATCCAGATGGCCCCTCCATAATTAAAGTGAACATCCAGCTCCGAGGCCTGCATTGCCATCTCCTTGTGGGCTCAGTTATGCCACAAATGATTCTCACATCTGGGAAAATATATTGTCTTCCTGATATCACTAGAACCTTTGCAACAACCTTCATTTCAACCCTCTCTCTCTCTCTCTCTTTTTAAAGTCTAATTATCTTTTTTAAATAATCAGAATTGTAATTTAAATATTACAGTACATAATTAACCACACTGGTTGACAGAGAATGAGGAATTGTGGCTCCAGGCAAGCATCAAAATTAATATATACTGTGGGGAACACATCCTGTTGTGAAGGTGTGTCAGCTGGCTGACATGCAGGGAAGAGAAGACATCAGTCGGGCTCTCCTCTGACCAGACAGCTTCCTTGGACACAATGCTAAAATCTCATGAACCATTAGTCTTCTCTCACTTCTTCAGATGTTCTGTTTGTTTGTGTTTCTAAATGAAAGCTATCTGCAGCTATCCAATGACAGCCTCTTCCACCCTCTTGGAAATATGGATCCTCTGAATGGTAGCATTTGCATGAACTTTTACTGTTTTGTTTTATTGTTTTTATTTATTTTTTACTGTTTTAGCTTGATGTCCCGTAGTGGATGTGCCCAGATGTGCCTCTCTCACAGGCATCTTCTAGGAAGGTGACTGAGCTGTGAGTCCTATGCTTCAATGCACTTGGGAGGAGTTCATGAAAAATAGCAGTAATTAAGGCCCTCTGTGCCACAGTCCCAGGATTATCTTAAGACTGTTATATTGTTTAAAAAAAGTGTTATTGACTCATACAGAGAGGAGGAACATGTACCCCAAGCATAGCAAGGGTCCTTCTATTTTTACCAAGATTTGTAGGGTTTGAGCTTATTGGGTCAGGGTGTGTGTGTGTGTGTGTGTGTGTGTGTGTGTGTGTGTGTGTGTGTGTTTGATTTAATTGAAGGTAGCACACAGGATCTGTATGAAATCATTCCATCACTACATGATGATTCTCAATCACTAAATACTAAGAGTATCCTCTTAAATTCACTTTAAAAGGAGATTCTTCATGTCTCATTCAGGTTTCCAGTATGTGAAAAGCAATGCTTTCCTCTTTTCCTAGCTTCCATTTAAAAATGAAAGGAATCAGCTAAAGCACAAGTGGGAAAAAGTAGGAAAGCAAAAGAAAATTAGTGATGGTTTGACAATCACGTAGTGTCTTTGGGTTGGCCTTGTTAACTCGGTGAACTTTACAATGACCTTCTGCCCACATTTGCAGATTCCCTGCTGATGTAGCAGGCTCACTCTCACACATGCTATCTGTTTTGGTGGTGGCCGTTATTTTTGTTATTCCCTTGTGTTCTATTGTGTTTTTCTTTTAGCCCTAGAAAGGGCATAACATAATGGAACCATTCACCATTTTTTTTTAATTGGGTCCATGTTTCTGCCATGAGAGGAAGCCAGATGCTGACGTTTTTCACTAGAATCCTGTGCACCTTTATTGAAAGTGGAAGAAAAATGCTAGCTCTGGAATCTTGTGTTTAATAAAATCTCCCCAGTAATGACCTTGGAAAGTAAATTAGAAGACATGGCTGCAGCTGGCATTTCTTGATCAGATCCATTGCTTGTGTCTGGCTAATGAAGACACTGGACAACACTGCTCACTTAGACATCATGTGTGTAGGCAATAGACCTTTCCTTTAACCGCATAAAAATATGGATAACTGCATTGAATGTGCTGAAGCCTTGGAACAAGCTCAACAAATAGTGACCATCACCGTTTGTGATATGTGATAAAGCATTTTCCTCCAATATTTGCTCAAAATGAAGATTTAGCTATTTACTACCAAGTACCCATTCATTTGTTGTAGTTTTTTACATGAGCAATTATAATAGATGAATATTTTTCCAGTATTTAGTAACTGATTTTACAGAGAATTAGATCACTCTATGAAGATGATTAATCAACTTTTATGCGAAATTATAATATTGATTTCACTGTATATGTACTTTATGTTATCATCAAATATGTCATTTCAAAGTTTATGTATATTAAAATACCTACAGTCACTTACACCCATGGCTATTAAACAATTAACCCACTTTTCATGGGTAATCAACCCACAATAATTTGGTTTGAGTCTTCATTACCCAGATTAATTCAAATGAAAAAGACACAGTGAGGCAAAAATTGGATAAGTGGATACTATCTATTCCCAACTGTCTTAAATTTCCATAGGGATGTCTGAATTGGATTTTGACAAAATACCCCTCTTCATCATAACCCCTTTAATCAAATGCAATGTGATTTTTCTCTATTTCTCAACATATTCATTTATGAGTATGTTAAAATACTTTTATATTTTCAAAGTCTAGGGTTGCAACAGTCTTTACTTGTATACATGCTAAGTTGTACAATTAAAATTTAGTTTGCTTACATAGTCAATTAAACTCATAAAAAGCAAGAAATAGAAAATATATATTAGTGCTCATTAATAGTAAATAACCTTGGATTGTTTTTTACAAAAATTGGAAAATTCATTTTACTTTATATATCATGTATTAGTATTTAAATGGTGAAGAGAACCAAGTCTTAAATGACTGTAACTTGTCTATAATTTGACTTCTGCCTATAAGTCATTTATTAACAAGTATCTGGGAACTTCTTACATCTATTTTGACCTACCTATCTGTTGGCAGCTAACTGAAGGATCCATGAGGATCTAGTACTAAATAAATGACAAAGGTCTTATGACATGAAATTATTTAAAATCAGTGTTTTGGGAAGCCATTTCACCACACACAGCTTTGTCTGGTTAGGGACTCCCTTTCTGATCAGCTCGTCTTCATGTCAGATGCACTTTGAAAAATAAGATCAGGTTAATCCACTTCTAAGGAATGTGATTTTTATTGGCCTCCACTGGTATCAGAGCAGAAGTTTAAGACCCCAGTAGATTATTTTTTGATTTCAATGATTTTTCTTATAAATGTACAATAACTAAATGATACTGAAATTCCTCCAAGTAGTGTTGTAGGAAATAAAGATATTTGGGCTCAAATGCAGTTTTAAGCAATGCATTGTTGGGTTTCAGTGACAGAATTCAGTGGATGTTTGCCGTTTGTCATGATTTTTCTACAATATATATAACCATGAACTTACACCTCATTAAGATGAATTCAAAGCCAGCAATATAGGAAGAAATGGATGAAAGGAAATCTTATGTATTGTAAGCGTAAATTCATGAGCACTATCATGGCAGGAAGAGTTCATAGTTGCTATCAGCATTCTTCCACAAATATACAAACATAAGCAAGAAGTATCTTTCACACAGATTACTGATTTGTACTTACAAATATGGTGTTATTGTTCTGAGCTCTAAGTTGTATTCACTTGTGTTTCTCTCCTTGGATTGAACCCGACACAGAAGAGAATGTGGCATAGCTAATTGTAAAACCTCTGCTGGTTCATAAGATGGATGGTTTTTCAGGTGTGACTGTCACATGAATATCACATAATAAGACTCATAAAGACATCCCCCAAAATGGCTGAGAAATATGAGAAGGTCCTCAGTGTGACAGTCCAGCCGAATACTTCTTCCTCCATGCTCTTTTGCAGGTGTTTATGAAGAGTTCCACAATAGAGTGTGCTGCAGGAGCATTTGCTGGTATTCAGTGTGTTCTTGGAAACTAACTAAGCCTTCTAGATTTTATTGGGGAACTTAAAAAATGAAATCTTTATATTTAACTGATGGAGAAACTTGTGTGCCAACATAACTCCACCAGAGGTGCCTTACAATGCTGTCAAACTTGATTAAAACAAATGGGAGATGAACATTTGGATCAATGGGCTCTACAAAGCCTGTCTTGCACACGAATGTGAGCAGGTCTCTTTCCACTGATGGAGGACAGAAATACACTAAAGACCCAAGAAAATTGGAAATCCTACTGATAGTTTTGGGTGGTTGGTACAGCAGACATTTTATGCCCTTTTTAACTCAGACTGAAATAACTGATTGTCTCCAATTTCAAGTCTTCTTCTAGAGACTCCTACACAATCAGCCATCTGGGGTCCTCAGGTTTCTCACTTTTCACTCACACTAGATAAATTTTTTGGCTTTTTGTATATATACCAAACACCACACACACACACACACACACACACACACACACACACACACACACGTACACACAAAAAAACTGCATACTTTATATTTTCTAAAGAAGTAAAGACTCATGACTAATATTGTAACTATAGTCATGTAAGACCTATTTATTCTCTGGCTAAATATTATTGTTAGATATAATTATTTTATTGAAATGATTTTTCACTTTTTATACCATAGTGAAATAAAATCTAATATGATAAAACACAAACACCAGATTAAAGTGGGAAAATACAAGCCAACAGAAAAATAACAGAGCCCCAAGAGAGGCACACAAGTCAGAGATACACTCGTTCACCCATTCAGGAGTCCCATAAAAGCACTAAGTGAAACCTCTAGTATAAATGCAGAGGTCCTGATGCAGACCATGTAGACCCTGTGCTTGCTGATTCAGTTTCTGTGAGTTCATATGAGCTTTGCTCAGTTGTTTTAGAGGGCCTTGTTCTTCTGCTGTCCTTTGTCCTCTCTGTTTCCCCAATTCCTGCCTCCTTTTTGCAGAGTTCTGTCAGTTCTAAAGGGAGGGATTCGATGGAGACATCTCATTTGAAGCTGTGGGTTGCAAGGTCTTCCTCTCTGAGTAATGTCTGGCTGTGCATCTCTGTATTTGTTACCATTTGCTGCAGGAGGAAATATCTCTGATGAAGGCTTTATAAGTCCACAATATATGAGTTTAGCAGAATATCATTAGGAATATCTTATGGTTACCTAAAAATGAAAACAATACAGTAATGTTTTGTTTTATCCTCACTCTCTGGGCTATCTGGACTCTGGATCTTGGACAACCAAGAAGTGTCAGCTATGGTTTCCACATTGTGCAGTGGCCTTATGTCAAATCAGACATCAGTTGGTTACTCACAGGAGGTTTGTGGCACCATTGACCTAGCATATTTTGCATGCAGGAAGGATTATATATCAAAGTTTTGGTTATGGTTGGTGTTTACTTTTCTCTTTTGGTAACCTGAAGAATACCTTTCTATGCCATAGACATTGCTACAAAGTAGGGGTGTGAGGAGAGCTTGCAGGTTGAGATATCTTTATTCAAATAATACCTGCCAAGCGCAAGCCAGAGTGTGCCCAGAAGCAGCAAGCTAGGGAGGCCAGAGAGAGCTCCCACGTGTCTGCCGCACCTTAAGAATCCCCCACAAGTCATCCTGAACATCCCCTGACCACCCCTGACAGGCATGGTTAATCACACCTGTAGCCAGCCCTTAGAAGGCGTGGTTATGGTGTCTCCCTAAAATTCCCCTTTTAGTCTAAAAAAGGATTAAAACTTAATACTGTAAAACATCCAAAATTAACAATCATAAAGATAAAATACAAGAAGATACAATAATCTGCTATTGCACATCCTAACTATGTCTATTCCAGCTAAGCCCTAAAGTCATCTGAAAGGGGTGTCCAACCTGAACACCTCCTTTCAATCCCAACCCTACACAACAGGAATAAAGGTTCTATGTAGACAGCAGCTCTACCAATCCATGTTCAACGCCCTGAGTGAGTATTATCTTCAGCAATGGCACCTTGCTGTCAGTTTGTGGAGCGCAACCTATTGCCTTTGCAGCAGCCTAGAGAGTTTGAAGATTTCCATGGAACCCCAATAACTCAACTGGATGAGACACAGTTGCAGCACTGGATGCTTCATTTGATGATAAGAGATGGCTGGTAGGCTTCATTCTTCCTCCTGGTTTGGAGACTTTATTTAGATTGACCTTAAACTACTGTAGAAAGGCTCTGCTGCCCTAAGTTCCAAACTTAGTGCAAATATCCTTTAATTCTAGCTGTGTCTCCCCTCATTCCCTCCCTTAAGCCTGTCTCCCCACTCCCTTCCTAACTGATCCTCCCGTGCCCACACCACTCCCTTCTCCACTCCACCCATAAAATCTATTCTATTTTTCCTCCCAGTGGTAGATTTAATTTTTAATCTGTGATATAGTATTGACCTTGCAAAACTTATATCTTTAATCATAGGCTGCAAAGAGGGCTGTTATCCCAATTGTTATGTTCATGTTCCAGCCTCTGTTTTCCTTTTTTGTTCTACTTGCTATACACAGGGGTATTTATGCATTTATGTTTGTTTACTCCTGCATTTTCTTTTGAGATAGGATCTTGTGTAGGCTAGGATGTAACAAAGGATGATGACCTTGTGCTTTTGATTCTCCTGTTTTACCTTCCAAGTGCTAGGATTGCTGATGCACACCACACATATCACTTAGTTTTATGTGATTGCAGAGAACTAATACAAAGCTTCCTGTGCCATAGTTAAGCCCTCTACCAACAGCACTAAATCCCCAGCCCTGGAGGTTGTTCCCTGAAAGGAAGATATCTCTTGAGTTATCCAGTTTCCATTGGTTGGAAGGGGATTCTCATTTCCTCATAATGCTTGAGAATTAAAGATTGATCTAGGTTGTTTCCAAGGGCTGGTGTTAATGTTGTCCTCTTCATCCTAGAATCCACTATTGTCCTTGGATATTGTAACTTTCATGCCTAAATGTTGCATTGGCTTCAAACCCCTTTGTATTCCTGTTGAGTCCTTAGAAAAACTTTTCAACTTAAAATGAATACATTTGATAAAGTTTCTTATAACTTGTCAGTATCTAATATTTGTCATTTGGCACATGAATGGTCATATAGTAATTGAAATCACAATTGAAAAAGAATTTTGCGCCAGGCGTTGGTGGCACATGCTTTTAATCCCAGCACTTAGGAGCCAGAGGCAGGCAGATCTCTGTGAGTTGGAGGCCAGCCTGGTCTACAAAGTGAGTGCCAGAATAAGTTTCAAAGCTACACGGAGAAACCCTGTCTCGAAAAACCAAAAAGAAAATAAAAAAAGAAATTTTCACTTGAAAATAATCACTGTGCTTCCTTCTCCTGGTCTTGGTGTATGTATAAATTATTTTTAAATAAATGTAAAATTAAGCATTTTTAAAATTAAGAACTGTTAAAACTTATCATTTGACATTTTTTAAGTCTACCCTGCTTATATACCATTGTCTCCCAACATGATTTATGTGACTCCATCCATGTCCTAAAAGCTGGAAAAAAAAAAACCATCAAGAAGATTCTGGGAAAACATCAGAACAAAACATGATCACCTCTTCTATCTCTCCTGTTGTGCAACTTGTTACTGTCTGAATTATGGATGACCATACTTCTGTGATTGTGATCCTTAGATGAATGGTGTGTGTGTGTGTGTGTGTGTGTGTGTGTGTGTGTGTGTGTGTGTAAAAAGTCCTACATTACCCATATCAGATTTGTAAAGTTGGTTTTGGTGATTTGGATGCCATTCCTTGATGTTCTTCTAACTAATCCTCATCACACTGGCTCTAAAATATTGCCAGTCTACTTTGTTGTCATGGGAGTCTGTTTAAAGAGTTCAGAGAATGTTGAAATTCTACCAAGTTTTCTTGGTTAAATTTTATGCATGTGACTTTAATTATTTGATTCCTGGTTTCAGTTTTCTAACACCAAAGGTATTTCTAATGTCTGTGCATATGTAGTCTTTTATAGTAGTAGTAGTAATTATAGAATGTAGAAGTTACAACATTGAAACAAAGGAATGATGTAAACATAACATGACAAATAAGAAATAAGCTCACATAAATGTAGACACAGAAGTCTAAATTAAAGTTAAAATGAGATTTAAATTATATATCTAAGAAAACATGTGCTAGGGAGGCTGATGGAAATGCATTTAATTACTTCTACGAAACATTGAAAATGTCTGAAAGAATATGATACACCACTGAGGAGGGCCTTGTGGAATTTTCTTCATTTTAAACAAAGTGCAAATTGTTTTATATTCATTAATGTATTTGTCCATTAAATTTAGGTCGTGGAAGAGTGACCTGAAGCACATTTCCTTTCCTTCAGATTCTCAGAGGATCTCATTTGTAGACAGAGTTATCCTCACACTTTTGAGTGTCCTACTTCAATCTCATGGCTTTTGTCACCAGGAACAGTTCATTTTAGTGACTATGTAAAGAAAACGCCTTTATCAACTGAAATATAAAATTATTTTAATTGTTTTCCAATTACATTTTTATTTATATTTATTGAGCATTTGTTATATTCTGGCATTGTCTTACATGCTTTAAATGCAGCCTTAGAAGTACACGGAATGCACATATCAGAAGATGATTTTTGTAGATTATTCTCAGAGGAGGGGGACTATGTATAATTTTAAATTGAGCACTTGTCTAATAGAGAATTACATTCTAGTAGAGAGCCATGATACAATATATATTGTACATTTCTCTTTAATACACACTCACTCTCACATACTAATACAGAAACACAGTTTGGAACTCTTTGGCATGGGAGTATGTAGAGTGTGTCACAATGACTGAGTGGTCTAGATAAAGAGGAGCTTGTCATATGAAGTTGTAATGGCTGGTGACCAGATTTTGGTCTTATTGCAATTAAAATAGGTACTATGAGGTCGGGTGACTGAATGCAAAACTTCATCCAAGAAAATATCAGAACTATAGTGGATATTCAGCAAATGTGCATAGAACTGAAGAATATTTTTTCTTCTTTTCTTCAATGTATTTACCTGCAAGGAATTATGAAAACTAAGCAAAGCTGGATACATATTCCTACTGGCAGTTGGGAGTCTGTAACAGAATTACCAGTTTGAGGCCATCTTCAGGAACACAGATTCTGTTTAGAAATAAGCATGCATTTTTAATGAGAGGAGAATCAATTAACCACACCAGCTCTTGGCAATTACAGAGTGACTGTCTGGCAGGAGGTAAAATGTTGGGAGACAGTTGTCCTTGTTGAAGATGATGGATTTGATTTATCTAACCAAGCAGAGCTTCATATGCCTATCAGAAACAGAGAAAGCCTCAGCAGTCAGATACCCAGCTGTGAAGTGCAGAGTCCAAAGTTAGAAGTCAAGGCATAATTCTACTTGGTTACTACTTCACACATAACTTCTCCAAAGTTAATGGTTTGAATATAAGCTGGCACTAATTTATGGAGCTGTGGATATGGTCTGAACTTGTCTGACTGGTTCTCATTGAGGGCCCCTCATGAGGCTTGAGCTAGTAGTTGAAGCACATTAACACAGTACAGAAGCAACTCTAGCTGTTGCCTAGGAGCTCAGTCAGGATCATGTATTGCACTTCTATTTATGGTCTTTCCTTGTGATTCTTCCTCATATATTAGCTGAGTTCTAATAAAGAGATCCTAGTGACAGCATTCCATGTTTCCCGGGTACTCTTTCCATCTTATGTAACTGTGCATTACTCAGGAATAAGTTCTGATCAGCTAAGATTCCATGGAACAGATGTTCATGAGAATACAGCTGAATAGTGGAGTGTGATAGATTGGGTGTTGTAAACAATGTTGGTGCTACAATCTCTAGGATTTAAAAACATTAGAGGATCAGAACACCAAGATTTAGATATTGGACAGATAAAAAAAGAAAGTAGAAAAACAACCAATCAATTAGAAGAAAAAGCAAGAGGAGTGCAGAGATTTAGATGTAGAGAGACAAGAAAGAATTTACAGCTTATGCAAATTGAGCTACTAATTTAACATGGTCTGATGTAATTGGCAAATCAGGCAAGAAAGTTTTTTTTAAACAAATTTCAATGTGGAAAGTGAATATCAGAAGGAGATAATATAACCATGAAGTGCATTACAAGAAGTGTCAAGCAAATAACTTATTTTTTTGTTTCACAGAGTAAGAAAAAGGTATAATACTTGGCTATGAAGATTAAGAGGTTTTGTTTGACAAGGGTGTATATTTCTGTTAAGAGAAACATACGTGAAGAGGTAGTGATTTGAAATCACAATGACCTAAGAAGGATTAATGTTCCTCTCTTCTTAAACAGGTGGGATGACCTAAGTGGTGGATTTGTAGAAATTGGTAGATTTGTAGTGGGAAAATGCATCTATAGCCATAAGAAAGGAGGGTGGCAGTAAAGAGGATGATGCAGATTGGAGCTAGTGCAGGACCTGAAATATCTTAGGACTGTGCACTATTTATCCACAGTAGCCAGCATCATCAACAGAGAAACAGAATGTGGAGGAAAATTCTAGAGTTTTTAGGCTAAAGATAAATGTAAATAGTTTTGAAGCATTGTGTGTGTGTGTGTGTGTGTTTGAGAGAGAGAGAGAGAGAGAGAGAGAGAGAGAGAGAGAGAGAGATAGCAAAGGGAGCAGTGTGAAGCTGCAGATATCAATGCAGAACATAAGCATACATATACATTTTAAATCAGACCAGTCCTATGATATGATGTATATCTACAATTATGCAGATAATAGGGGATCCAGATAATGACACAAATGGGGACAAGGAGAAATACTTTCTTTTGAAGTAAAAGGAATATTGGCAACACTTTGGCCTTGGACTCTGGAAAATTATATAAACTATAAGAATCAGATGGAGTGTCCTTCCAAAGTAATCAAAAATACATGGTAAGCTTTTCATGATTTCCATTCCATAACCTTAAAAGCACTTAAGAGATTTTGAAAAGGAATAGCCTGAAATACATTTGAAAAAGTAAAGTTATTATGGCTAAGAACATCAGCTTTTGCCTCAAACTATGAAACCATGGATCCATGAATGAACTACTAACCTTTCTGTATTTAATGACTTATACATAAGGAAGCCTTCTGATTCCAAAGGGCACATGCCTAGAGACATAAACTGGGTAAAATTAACATAACAAAACAGTTAGGTGCTTTCTTTTCAGTGATGGAATTAAATTTTAAAGGATGTCAAAGTCTGGAGATGTGGGATCATGAAGACATTAAAAGAAAAAAACCTGTAAGCATAGAAATTATTCAGAGTATCTTGGTCTGAATGCTTAGTTTCTATTAAAATTTTGTGATTTAAAGTATTTTCTAAGTATTTAGAACTTGTATGTAACACTGAAATTTATTTTAAAGTGTGGTGTTAGGAAAATACAGATTCAGCTGAATTTATTTACTCAATGCCATTATTAAAAGGGTGATAGTGTGTGACAGTGTGTATCAGGGAGGGCAAAATCAAGGTTAACTCCTCCTCTTCTTCACAAAAGAATGGGAAATGTGCTTCCTCTTTTGAATCAAAGACAAGCCAAAACAGCTGGATGTGTTTCATCTGGACAGATCTAATCACTGCTCTGACCACATTGTTAACATAAATACATGGTAAGATGAATGTCATTAGGGTCTGTTGCACAGCTGTAAGTAAAGTCAGGCAGCTAACTGGCTCAGTGTGAGACTCTGAATACTAGACATGTGCTAGTGTTTATTGCATGCACATAAACATATAGATAGCAGGATAATGATGGCATGCACCTTTAATCCCAGCACTTGGGAGAGAGGCAGATTGGTCTCTCTGAGCTCCAGGACAGCCTGGTCTACAGAGCTAGTTCTAGGACAGCCAAAGCTACAAAAAGAAACCCTGTCTTGAAAAACAAAAACAAAATAAAACAACATTTTAAAGAAATAGATGTCACAACCTTCATTCAGTGTAAGAGAGTCTGGACCACACACCTTACCATGAAGAACTGTTTGGCTCTCTACAGGAGCTCCCGCTGAGCTGTCACAAGATCCTGATACGACATTTGATCATTTTAACACTGATTTGGGGATTGTTTGCTCACTTACGGAAAAGGAGCAAGGGTGAAACTCACATCAAGAATTTTGTTGTTTCTTTGTCAAATGTCCTGGCTGCATTGATCTCAAATAGGAAAATAAGCTTTGAATTTTCAGCATACACTCCAGATGCTGTCTCTCTATCTGCCCTTGTTATTTTTAATTGACAACATATTATTTATAATGTTGTCATACATACATACATATACATAGAATACATACATGCATATACATAGGTGCACACATATATAAAAATGGGCAATGTTTGTGAATGCATACATACGGAAGTATAAATAAATGTCCACATTTCCTGATTATCTGCACTAGGACTTTATATCATATGTACTTTTCTGACTTCAAGTGTCTTTGTCAGATTTTTTTCTATTTTAATTGTATATTAGGTAAATAATTTAATCATTTAATAAATTAAAAACATGAGTTCTTTCTAATTAGTGTCATAACTAAAATTATGAGTATGTTTATAAATACATAGTATATAACTGAATTTTGTCATATTTGTATGAATATTTTGAGACATTAGAGGGACTTGTTAGAATAATAATTATTTTGATATTCACCTCCTTAGCTCTCCCTTTCTGCAGAAATTCATGCAATGAGTCACCATGTTGGGGAAGTCATGATGGAGGATGCCTTTGGTCATGATTCAACAAGGAACTAAATTTCATCCACCATGACATGAATCTAGCAGTAGGCCTTTCTACCTTCAAACTTTCCAAGGATATCCCACACCAAGCAACAACTTGATCTCAGTCTTCACTGGAGACTCCAGCTAAGCCAATCTTAGACCCCGATGCATAGAAACAGTATGGCAATTCATGTTATAATTTGCTTTTCATATTTATTTAGTTCATGAATATTACTAATTTTCTAACTATTTATCTCATTATTATTTCTTACAAGGTTTTTCTTTCTCCAAATGTTGTCATATATTATTTTGTGTATATTAATACATAGTATACTAGTCCCTTAAATAATTTGATGTTTCCTTTTGTTTGGTTGATTTTTTTTTCTTTTCAATTCTCTTTTGTTTTAAGTAGGTACCATTGTCTTTGATTTCCAATTTTTCTTCGTTGTCCTCATTGGTTTTTGTTTGTTTGTTTGTTTGTCTGCACAGTAGGAACTCTACGTGTGTCAGTCTGTTCCTGCAGGATCCCTGGACCTATTTGTTTTTGAGACCGTCTTCAACTCCATTTTCCTCCTGTTTCAACTGAGATTACAGGTGACCAAACATGTCCAGTTATTTGCCAGTATCAATTTTGACTCAATGTGCTCAAACATATCTTAAAATTGTGTTGTCTTATAGCAAATTGAGCATGTATCCTATCATGTTTATTATCTTAATCTTATGAACTATGTTAAAATTTTTATTACTGGATGATAGCTATTCTCACAGGTGTGAGGTAGAATCTCCAGTTAGCTTTAATTTGCATTTTGCTTATGGCAACAGATACTGGACACCTTTTCAAGTCTTTGTTGGTTATATGTACTTCTTGTTTTGAGAACTGTATATTCATAGTATTATGACCTTTGCTAATTAGATTAATATATTTTTTATGTTTTGTTCTTTATAAATCCTATGTATTACTTCTCCATATTATGCTAAGTTGGCAAAGATCTTTTCACATTCAGAAGGTTCTTTCTTCTCTCTGGTATTATTTTCCTTTGTTGTCAGGAGCTTTGAAATGCATTTGTCGACTCCAGGAAAACAAATGACAGCAGATACTGATGAGAATGTGGAGAATGAGCAAGAGTTCTTCACTTCACAGTTAAAGTTGTTCATGGACTATGAAAATCATTAATAGGGTTCCTCAGGAAAAAACAAACAAACAAACTAGAATTACCATGTGACTTAGCTGTGCTAATCTCTGAGAGACATCCAATAGACTCTAAGTGAACATATGACATTCATTGCTGCACTTTCCAATATAATAATGGAATGAAGTGTCCTTCAGCAGGTGAACAGAAGAAAATGTTGATACACACACATTGAAATTCTTTTCACCTGTAAAAGGTGAATTGTTAAATTTGAAGAGAAAATGAGGCAATAGTTAATAAACTAGAATAAGCAAAATAAGTCAGACTCATTTTTTTTCAGAGTTGCAGGAATTAACTCTCAATGTTTAGACTTGAAAAAAAAGATGCATGAGCAGACATTATCTAGACATTATTTAGAGGGTCACAGACAGACTATAAGGGCTTTTTATAAACCTGAATAATTTTTAAGGTATGTATTAAAGAGCAGTATTTAACAATAACTGTTGTGGAGATTGGAGGCTGGATCATTAATCCATACTATTGCAGTTTTCATCTATAGTTCTTAGCTCCTCTCTTGTTGACAAGCTATGCTTTTAGATTTCTTCCTTGGCATTGACCAGCTTTATTGAATGAAGTCTTTTATTATTTTAATCTCCTTTCTCTGCTAGGTAGCTGTATATTTGCTAATAATGATAATTTCAGAACTGCATTTTGTTCCAGAACAACTCAGTCCTAATGTCAAGCTCATTAGAGATTCCATGACACTGAAGAAAAAGGAAAATATGTTAAATAAAATTTGCATTTTAACTGCGATTAAGTGGGGAAAATTTTGTTCAAAATGTTCTACAGTCATTAACACTAAACTCTTCAGAACTCATACAAGTATTTGTCTCCAACTCTAATCTGTCATGTGTCTTGAAAATTTTGCCTATTCTAGGTAATTCTTGTAAATAGACCAAATAATATTTGTCCTTTTGTAGCTATTCACTAGACCCAATGTTTTCAGAGATTATCCAAGTACTTTATCCTTTTTATGACTGAAACATATTCAGTTATGCATAAACACATATATGTACATATCTATATCTATATGTGTCTATATCTATATATCACATTTTGTTTATACATTGAAATGTTTAATGGAACATTGCAGCTGTTTTCATCTCTTGGCTATTGTGACTAACACATCTACAAACAGTGTCACAGGATAAGCTTTCTTTGTGCCAGGCTTATCTCTCTATGATTACAGTTGGGTGCTCATAGAGCCATTTGGGCATTTAGCAGTTGATAAGTCTCCAATTTTTTTTTTCTGTATCCACACCATTTACCCATTTCCAGCAGGAAGATGCCAATACTCTCTTTCACTTTCTCAACACACTTACTATTTTCTGATATATTTATTACAGTCTGCATAGCAGGTGTGAAGATGTATAATACTGTGTTTTTAAATTTTCTAAAATTTATCGTTTGTGTGGTTGGTTGTTTTTAGTTGTATGTGTGTGGTTGTATGCCTGCCATGTTACATGTGTGGTCATGAGGTCAATGTATACAAATCAGTTATATTTCCATCATATGGCACCCAATGGTTAAACTCAGATTCTTGGACTTGGTGGTAGGTGCCTCTACCTGCTGATCCATTAAACTGATGCCTTCATATGCTTTTAATGAAACTTTTCCCAAAGACTATGTGATAAATAGCCATTTTCATGGATTTCTTTGAGAAATGTCTATCCACCTATTTATCAATTGCAAATTTAGTAGGCTTTTGTCATTTGCCTGCTGAATAGAGGCATATCATTGTAGGGGAATCTGTAGCCACGCCTGCTTAGGGGCTGGCTACAGGTCTGCCTGACCACGCCCGCAAGGATGTGGTCAGTGTGACAAAGAGTGAGAGGTTCAGGTGGCTACTTCACTTTCGGTTTTCCCTTTCGGCTTGCTGTACAGACTGCTGCCAGGCACACTCAGAGGTTTATTATTACTAGTAAATGCCTGACCTTTGCTTGGCTGATTTTCAGCCAGCTTTTCTTACGTTAAATTATCCCATCTGCCTTTTGCCTCTGGGCTTTTTCCTTTTCTTAGTCCTGTCTCTCTTACTTTCACTCTTACTCTGTGGCTGCCTGGGTAGCTGGGTAGCTGGCCTCTGATGTCTTCCTCTCCTTGTTCTATTTTGCTCTTTTTTCTTCCAGATTTCTCCTTCTATTTATACTCTCTGCCTGTCAGCCCTGCCTATCCTTTCTTCTCCTTAACTATTGGCTGTTGAGCTCTTTATTAGACCATCAGGTGTTTTAGACAGGCAAAGAATCACAGCTTCACAGAATTAAACAAATGTAGTATTAAGAAAAGCATCACATCTTTAAACAAATGTTCTAGAGCATAAACAAATGTAAGACATCTTAAAATAATGTTCTACAACATATTCCTTTCGATTTTCTAAACAGTTTTGAGTATTTGCCCACTTAAAAATTTTTCTCATTTATCCATGATCATGAAATTACTTTTCTCTTGGTTTAATGTATTTAAAAAAATTAATTCCTGTGTTAGCATACAAGACTTCAATCTTCTTGTCACTTGTTTCAGTGAGGGTTTGGGTAGCTGTGAGGAGACATGATGGCCACTGCAACTCTTCTAAAGGAGAAGTTTAGTGGAATGGCTTACAGTTTAGTTCATTATCATTATGGTGGAACACGGCAGCATGCAGGCAGACATGGTGCTGGATAGGAAGCTGATTTTTCTACATCTTGTGCATGACACAGTAAGTGGTCTGAGACACTGGGCATGGCTTGAACATATATGAGACCTCAAAGTCCATCCCCACAGTGACACAGTGACAAGAAAGCTACGCCTCCTAATAGTGTCACTCACTATGAGCTTATGGGCCCTTTACATTCAAACTACCACAGTGCATTTATTCTTACATATGTTTTTATCTTGGATGATAGTATGACTATAATTCCTTTCTGAATATTATTTTCAAATTGCCAGGACCACTGCAGAGAAACATGAATGAGGAAACTGGGAAGTGGACTCAACATTGGGCTTGCTGGATAATCAGGAAGATCTAAATTCAGATTTCAGGCACATTAATAAAACTGGGTATTGCAGCATGTGCTTGTTATGCAAGCATTGAGGACCCAGAGACAGGAAGTTCCCTGGAGTTTCTTCCTCAGTCAGCCCAACAAATCCAGTGAACTTCAGGCTAAGAGAGAAAACCTTCCTTTAGAAACACCAAGGAGGATCATCCCTTTACCTTTTGTGGTTCTTTAGGTCAGTATTGGTTATCCTTTCAAATAATCAGGTCCTAGACTTTTTTCTTTCGTTGAAAATGCTTTCTTTTCTCATACAGAATATCCAGATTGTAGTTTGCCCTCCTTCGACTCCTTCCTGTTCCTCCTCACATCTGACCCTCTCCCCTCACTTCCAGATCCACTCCCATTCTGTCTTTCATTAGAAAAGACCAGGCTGCTAAGAGATAAAATCAAACATGGAAACATAAAAGTATAATAACATGAAGCAAAAAACTATTATACTGATTTTGAACATGGCAACCCAACAGGAGGAGAAGAGTCCAAGAGCAGGTACAGGAGTCAGAGGCCCCACTGTTTTCATTCTCACAGTGAGGAGTACCATAAAAATAATAAGCAAATAGATAAAAATATATGCAGATGACATGGTGAATACCCACATCGGTCCTGAGCTTGCTGCCTCAGTCTCTGTGAACTCATATGCCTCCTACGTTTATTCAGAAGGCCATGTTTTCCTGATGTCTTCCATCTGCTCCAACTCTTTCAATCATTCCACCTCTTCTTCCTCCAGATTCCCTTAGCTCGGAGGGGAGAGATTTGATGAAGACTTCCAGTTTGGATGTTCCCTCTCTATAATGTCTGGCTCTGTGTCTCTACATGTTTTCCCATCTGCTTCTGAAGGAAGCCTCTTTGATGGTGACTGGATAAGGCACTGATCTGAGTATAGCAGAATAATGTCATTACAATAATTTTATTGATTTTTGTTATTTTTAGGCCAGTAGCCTTTGATTTCATCCTGTATCGCTGGGCCATCTAGCCTCTCTGGTTCTTGTTACCCAAGCAGTGTTTTCTATTAGTTCCTTCTCATGGAGTGGTCTTAGGTCAAAAAAGACATTGATTGACTATTCCCACACACTCTGTGCCACTTTTACCCAAACATCTCTTACAGGCAGAACCAATTGTAGGTCAAAGGTTTTGTGTCAGGGTTGGTATCCACATTTCTATTTTGGTAGTATAAAGAGACCCCACACACAAAAAGGAGTTCTTTCCCAAACCAAAGAGAGTAGATCATAGAGATAAGGGCTCCATGCAGGGACTATCTTGCCTTTCCCATGTTCAATGAGTTGTGAGGTCCTCAGCAGAGAGTAACCTTTTTATCATAACAACAGACTGAGTTGTTCAGAGATTTCCATGGACCCCCTTGGTCAACTAATCAATTGAAAGCAATCTACATTGGCTAGCCAGTCTATGCTGTGTATACTCAATAGGATTAGTTCATAGATTACAGCAAGTTTCCACTGCACTAGATTTCCATACCACTCCCCAAATCTCCAACTCAATTCCAGATGTCTCTTCCCATATTCTCTCGCTTTACCCCATCTTCCACTCTACCTGATGCCTACATGCTCCCATACCTACCTGACCCTATCCTGCCCATAAAATAAATTCTATTTCCCAATCAGAGGGGAGATTCCTGTATTCCTCCTAGACCCTACCTCCTTACCTAACCTATCTGGGTCTATGAATACCATCTTGGTTATCATTTACACAGTAACTGTTATCCACTTATGATTAGAATACATACCATATTTGTACTTCTGTGTCTGGGTTACCTCACTCAGGGGATGATTTTTTTCTAGTTCTATAAATTTTTCTGTCAAAAATAAAAGATTAATAGTACTCCATTGTTTAAATGTGCCCCCAAATTGTTTACCCATTATTCTGCTGAGGGACATTTAAATTGTTTCCAGTTTCTGGCTATTATGAGTAAAGACACAATGAACATAGTTGAGCAAGTGTCCTTGTGGTAGGACAGAGTGTACTTTGTGTATAAGCCCAAGAGTGGTATAGCAAGGTCCTATAGTGGTATAGCCAGGTGCTTGGTGATTATCTATGATAAAAGAGTCTCTGATTAGTTTTATTCTTTTCTTTCCTTGAGACAAGGGGGAAAACTAACCATTTATTAATCTTTTATCAAAGATGAGCCATTATTTGGTTTGTCCTCGAAGGACCCAGAGAGAGCTTGCTGGAAAATTCCAGAGTGACTTGCAAAATGAAGGAATGGATAAGCTTTCATTGTTCATAGGCATTTCTTCTTCACATGCTGGAAATTTTAGTCATGAAGTTTAATAAACTGGCATTTCTGGATGTCCTCTTACCATCCAGAATGTATAGTCAGAAGGATTGTTAGTTTTAGGATAGTTTGGTCTGCATAGCAAGAAATGTTTTATAATCTACTACTACAGCAGCAAAACAAAATATAAATGAATCTAGGCATGTTACATTGCTAAAATCTTTTAATAGTTACCATTTTTCTGTTACAATCTATATTAAAATTGCTGAGGTATACACATTTGCTGACATGCATGCTGTTTATACCATAATTCCTTACTGTTTGCACTTAATCTCTGGAAATAGGCTTCGTTTCTTCCTATCATTCCTTCTATGCATACATTCTGCCCTAGGTTCATACCAGACCATTCTTAATTCTCAACATGAAATCTTTCCACAAAGTTTTATATGATCTTTGCTCACCTCAGGGCCTTCCTCTTCAGTTGTAAACTTCTTATTTATCATCAAAAGCTTAAACTAGACATCATAGCTCATGTCACAGTTTTACACTGGTGGCATAAATCACTCTCTGACATCTTCAGGGCACATACAAGTGTTAGTATGTGATGATTGAAAATATTATTTACTGAGCAATGATAAATTTTTCCTGAGCATGTATTATGGAATGGGTACAATGGTGAGTGTTTTATAAGCTTATATGATTTGATTTTGAAAATAATCATACAAGGTAAAAATTATCCAATTTTTTCAAATGTGAAAATTCAAATGTACAGAGATAAGACAACTGATTTAAGATGGAAATAGTAATGCCAGTTCTACAGAACCCTAATATATATTAAAACTGACTCATTGGATTTCAATTTGCATAATTTTAAAGTAATAAACTCACAGATAAACTGCAAAAGAGAAACAAAATAATAACACCATGTATTATGTCTCTCTAGCTCCCATGGACCAAAAATTAATTACAAAACTATTATTTCTAAGATATGCATTGTCAACCTTTATTTTGGCTGAGGAAAGTGTTGTAAAATCAATGACAGTATTCATTTTTATGGCACCTCCACCATGACTAATGTTCTGAAGAAAACAGTGGTCAGTAAATTCTTGTTCTGACATAGACAACAGAAAAGTATTCCCCTAGTCAGTAAAGCAGAGTTTGGAGCACTGGCTGCTTTCACAATTCCTTACTAGCTACTGTATGTGGGAAATGCAAGCTAATTTGGGCATCTTCAAAACAAATAACATTTAGAAATAAAGCTTACAAGTATACTAAATGGGTTTCCCAAAGTCAGAACTAAATTATAATTAAAACTTTCTGTGTTATACATTATTTGCACCACTGGCTTTCTCTGTTGTAATAATGAGGTCTGATTTTACAAAAGTAACAAATTCCTAAGATAAGAATTAAAGTGTGTCAGCAATTCAGTGGAGGCACCAAACTGCCTTCTTCAAATGAGGCATGTCTTTGGTGATAAATACCTTGAATTATCACTCTATGGGGTTAAAAACTCTTATTTATCAAACAGGTAGCTTGGCTATTGCTCTCAGATGGGTGGATTTAAGTATTAATGAAATGTTCACTGATCTCATGTCACCTTCAACTGGGATTTAAAGATGCTATCCCAAATCCGATAAACCTCCCTGGAAACAACAGTACAACACCTTCCAGATTTCCTCAAATCTCTGAGCAAATGAACTATGCTGAACAAATCCATCTTTTAGCTTTTAAACATATCCATCACCATATTTCAAAGGAGACATCAAGCTTATTTCATTAGCGATTTCCTTAGTAGTATATGCACACTCCTCTTTGAAAATTATGCTCTAATTTTATGTCTTTAAATAGCTATAATAAATTTGGGGGGTTCTAAATTTGATGACATGGCCTATTACAGCTTTAATGGGCTTGTTAAAAGCTAATAGTCCATGCTATTATTAATGGGTAGATGGTACCATTCATGCTGATGTCATATGTCACTATCTAGAAATACATTAATAAGTTTTTTACACAAATTTTTAAAGTAGTGCTAGAGTTTGATATGCAGATATCATGACCCAAAACAGACCAACAGAATGTGAAGAACTAAGTTGGACAACCGATATTGCTTAACCCTATTACAGAACATAAGGCTACACAGTGTGCTGCTAGTCAAATAATAAACCTATGGGACAATGTAGCAGGGTAGAGAACCCAGAAATGGACCCATGTTAATAACATCACCCAATTGTTGTCAAGGGAAGGCAAAATTTATAAAGGAGAAAGAAGAGTTTTGACAAATATATTAGATATTTTGGATTTGCATATGCATACCAATAAATTCAGACAAATTTTTCATATTATTAATATTAACTGAAAACTGATGAAAGACCATAGCAATGCTTTCTTACATAATACCTAGAAATAATTTAGTGATGACTTTGTAGATCTAACACCAAAGATGCAATCTATAAAAGGACAACAAATCACAAATTAATTATAATTTAAAAACAAACTTGCTTTATGAAAACTGTCAAAAACCTGAAAGACCAGACTAAAAAAACACCTCCCCCAAAATCTTACCAAAGTCTACCTAGTTGAATATACAGGGAAAATGAAGGAGGTAACAATAAAAAAAATAAGGAATGAACTTTAAATACTTGCATAATATAGATATGTGACTCTCTTGTGTGTTTCATGTTTGTATACATGCAAACAACTTTGTGTAGGTGTCTATGTGAGCATGTATGCACATGTGTAGAGGCTACAATCAATTGTAGACATTGTTTCGTTGAGATATCTTTCACTTGACCCTTGACAAGCCTGGCTGGCCAGCAAAACCCAAAAGGGTGTATTTTTCCCAGCACTGAGATTTCAAAGCATGCCAATAACTCTGAAAATTTTACATGGAATCTCAAGATCAAAATTCGGGACATTGGCCAGTGGTGGTGGCCCATGCCTTTAATCCCAGCACTTGGGAGACAGAGGCAGGCAGATCTCTATGAGTTTGAGACCATCCTGGTCTACAAGAGCTAGTTCCATGACAGCCTGCAAAGTCACAGAGAAACCCTGTCTCAAAAAAACAAAAACAAAAACAAAAAACAACAACAAAAACAAAACAAAAAAATGAATAAACCAAATTTAGGACCTTGTGCTTTAAGTATTTTACATAAAAAGAACAACCTAAAATTGTTTATTGTTAACATATAAAAACCTTAAATCCTTTTGAAATTTTATCTGCCTTAAATTTATAAATTTTACTTGAAATAAAAGTATTTATTGAAGAATATATATGCATAAATTGAATATACATGTAAAACCTTAATATAAAAATGATTATTTCAGCAACCTGTTTTGAAAACATATTCAAAGTATTATTTAAAAGAAAACTAATTTGAATGAAAGTAAATATTTTAGTAGCTTTTACAAAATACCAAATTGCCACAGAATGCATAGATTCAGAATGTATGAATGGCCAGTGGACAGATTGGAAAAGATGCAAATTAATGAACATGAAAAGAAAATGTTGACTAGAGGTTTAAAATTATAGCATTGTAATATGCTAAATGTCAAAAAATCATTAGACAATAATAGAGAAACAGTATAGCAGTAAATGTTATATGAAATACCCCTTATTTTAAATTACTCTCTTCTTTGGTTAATGAATTTACTTATTTAATGTTTTGTTTAGCTAGGTATATAATATGGAAATACACTCATTGTAGCTATTAAGGTTTTCTAAAAAGATGTTGTACACACCTGTTACGATAAATCTTTCCAACAAAAGCTGTGTGAGCCCCACCACCATGTGTGAGCTTTACAGAAGCTGCCCGTCTGAGTCAGGGCCGAAAAGAATACACAGAAACTTGTATTAGGTTCAAAGTTGCTTGGCCAATGACTAGGATTCTCATCTGTTAGCTCTGTCTTAACTATCATATATCTATATATTTTATAAGACTTATCTTATCAGACGCCTAATTGGCATCCCTCCTTGTCGGTGGATCACATCGTGCGGCTGGACACACCTCAGAATACTAAAATGCAAATAAATTTAATTTCAATAGGTGCTACAGAGAAACATTACATTTAAGGTTTTCTTCCCTTGTAGATAATGTGAATTTTCATTTTAGCATTTGTTAGAGAATGTGTATGTGTAATTTGTATGTATACTTGTTTTTTATATTTTATAGTTCAGTATAAAAGTTGATGTTTATGAGAGAATGTTGTTGTTTATGAGATGATGTTGTTCTTTCTTTTCCTTTTCTTCTTGTCTAACAACACACTTATAAGACCAGTTGAAGATCTTAAAAACACGAACTACAAAAGCAAATCTGATAGATTATAGTCAATGTGGTGTTTTACATACTTGTAAAAAATTAGGAAGCAAATTTGAAAACAAGGGAAAATATACTAGATAGCACAGTGATACATCACACAATTGCATTAACTGAGGACATGTTTCATATACTTCACAATATAGGTGTCCTGTGCTGCTTAGCCCATTTAAAGACCAAGTTTTAGTTTTTATTTTTTCAAGGAAAATCATGAGTTCCTTGATAGATCCCTGTAAACTCTTTCTATCATATGCACCTTCTCACAACTCTTCCCAATTTCATCCCCTTCTCTACACACCAAACTTTGTGGTTTTTCTTGTTATTTGTTTGTTTAAACACACACCCAGTTCAAATTGTGCTGTGCATATATCTTTTTGTGTGTGATTTTCTACTGAGGTGTGGTCAACTTACCAAGGGCCACACTCTTAAAGAATAGTGTCTTTCCCTATCCCAGCAGAGAACAATTGTCAATGTTCCATGGGTAGGGTGGGATTGCAGGTTTAACTCCCATCTCCATGCTGATGTTTGGTCTGGCTTGGCCTTGCCCAGGTCTTGTGCATGATGTAAACACACTGTGGTATTGTATGTGTGTCTGCCCTGAGGTATCCCCGCAGTCATTTAGTACTAGTCATCGGCTACATCTAATAGTAGTTTTATTTTCTTTCTGCTCCCTTCTTCAGTAATGGTCACTGATCTTTGAGAAGAGTGGGTACAATATGGATGTTGATTTGAGGTTGATCATCTGTAATCTCTTTCTTACACCTTGAGTTGGGGCATTGTGTGAATCACCATCTATTGCAACCAGAAACTTCTCGTGTAAGGCTTAAGAGAGTCATTGATCTAGAGGTATAGGACTTTGTGATTGGATTAATGCTAAAGCTATTTAGAAAAAAAAATAGCACCAGACTCTTCTGTAGGGCTTATGACCTATGCACAAGATTTCTGGCCTTAGAATTATGTCAGATATGGAATTTATCATGTTGAGTAGATTCATAAAATAGTTATCTATTCCCATTATGTATGTGCCACTATTGCACCACTGGGGCATAATTGATCTTCAAACTAATTTTGGAAGATTCTCAAAAGATGGCCCACTGGTTAAGAATATCTGATTTCTTGCAGAGGACTAATTTAGGTAAGTTCTTATCATTTACATGGCAGCTTCCAGTTGTCCATAACTCCAGGTCCAACAAATCTGACTGACGTTTCTGGCTTCAAGAGCAGCAGATACATACATGGTGCACACAAACACATGCATGTAAAATACTTACACATATAAAATAAAAACAAATAAATATTGAAATTATGTTTAATCATTAAACTTAATATGTTACTGATGTCAATTTTGTTTTCTATTTTTCTCCATTTTCTTTTATTCAAAAGGGGATTAGAAGAGTGGCTTTCCTATAGATTTCCTGGGAAGAAAAAGATTACCTCTTGTCCAACTTTCTGTTGTTACTTCAGTGACCAGGGTATGAGGCCAACATTTTCTTTATGAGGGTAATCATGGGCTCCTGTGTAGAATTCGACTCACTTAGCTTTAATACAATCAATATACATTAAGTGAACATTTGCTGAATGCTAATAATTGCCTACATTCCAGAAATAAAAGTAACACTCGAAAATATGATCAATAAAAGGGAGAGCCAATCCATTCAGAATAACTATAATGCAACTTGAAAGAGCACATAATAAAAAATTAAAATGACTATAATAACCCAAGAAACCAGTTAGTTTAATAAAGTAATATTCTTGCCACAGTATAAAAAATGGTGATAACTGGTTGTTCTTTCTTCCTGTGTCAAAAGTTGTTCCATCAACAATACCTCTAAAAGGCTGAAACTTATTATATCTGCATATGATGCTTTGCACATCAGATTAGACTTTGGAAATAAAATGCAGCTCTTTCATTTTCCTTTTGATTTTTTCAGGATAGGCATTCAGTAATCTCAAGATTCATGCAGACTGGACTTACAAATGGAGAGGACCTGTGTGTGTGTGTGTGTGTGTGTGTGTGTGTGTGTGTGTGTGTGTGTGTATGCCTTTGAGCAGTTTGCATCTACAAATTATTTAACTCATTTTAAAACAACATTGATGACCACAGATGGAATGTGTGATGGGAGATGGAATTCTGTAAATATATTTCTCTTATTGGTTAATAAATAAAGCACTGTTTCCAATAGGGACCCAAGATGATAGGTGGGACTATGTATGGGACAGTGTAAGCCATGCCTGCTAGAAGCTGGCTACAGGTATGCCTGACCATTCCTGTCAGGGTGTGGTCAAGGTGAGATCAGGATGATTCGTAAAAGGTTTTAAGGGGCTGCAAGGAACATGGGAGCCCCTTCTCTCTGACCTGCCTGCCTTGCTGTCTCTGGCATGCTCTGGCTTGCATTTGGCTGTGTAGGACTCAAGAGGAGTAACAGGTATGGACCCTTTCTCCAATAAGAGAAGACCACATGGAAATACTTAGATTTTTAGATATGGGTTAATAATTTAGACAGAGCTAGCCAATAAGAAGCCATCATCAGTGGCCAACAGTTTCATAATGATTATAGCATCTGTGTGATCATTTGGGGCTGAAGTGGTGGTGGGGCCTAGCCAGGACAGAAACATTCATGGTACAGATGTGCACCCTAGAAAATATATGATAGAGAGATAAGTAGTGAAAATTGAGCACAATTGGTTTAGTTTATTCAAATGTAATTGAATATATTTGCAAATCCAGGCCCAAGCTTAGATTTAAAGCTGAAAATATGAAATCAACAGATAGTTAACAAATAGGCATTTCAGAAACAACTTCCTGCAAGATGAATAAACAATTATGTCTTAAGAAAATTTAAACCCAAGGTCGAGTAAATGCATACTAACAGTTTAAATATAAGAGAACTTTTTATGAATCTTCTTTTAGATTTTTCTAGAAGTTGAATTAGATGAAGACAGATTTTAACTTAAAAATATTAACTTATTTTACAAATGTTTGTTTTGCATGTATGTATGTATGTATGTATGTATGCATGCATGTATGTGTGCCTTGTGCTCTCAGGAAGCTAGGAGAAGGTACTGGTTTTGCTGGGACTGAAGTTTCCGACAGTTGTGAATCACCATGTGAGTGTTGGATAAGCAGCCTATAGAGGGAAGTCCTCTGCCACTTGGTTCTACAGCTGTTTAGTCCCAAATAAACACACAGAGGCTTATATTAGTTATAAACTGTTTGATCAGTGGCTCGGGCTTCTAGTTGGCTAGTTCTTTCTTAGTTATTAACCCATTTCTATTAATCTACATATCTCCATGTGATCTTGGCTAAACAGGTGTCCTTCCTTCCTGGTAGCTACATGGTGTCCCCTTGACTCTGCCACCTACCTTTCTCTACCCCTGTTTGTATTTCCCATCTGGCTAAATCCTGCCTGTCTACTGGCCAAAATAGCTTTATTCATCAATCAATGAGAGAAACATATATTCACAGCATACAGAAGGACATCCCCCATCAGCAGCCAGTACTCTTAACTATGGAGTCATCTTTTTACCCACAAAATACAGTATGTTGTTGAATGACACATGTACAGTGAATATGAAGTATAAGAATAGACAAGCATTAATCTCAGGAAATTCTGTCCTTGGCCTGATCCTGGAGATGTGCTGGAGTATGAACCATAAAGTAGAAGAGTTCTTGTCGCTTGTTGAGAAGTCCTTTTGGGGGTATAGCTCCTGGAGTACTCTAGAGCAATTTGGCCTATTATTTCAGAAAAAAAAAATGCTTGAAAAAATGTTAGATGTGGGAAGAGCTCTTCTTAGCCCTAGGAAGAACTGAGAACACTAGCAGATTAGGTGTTTCTGGCTGAGACACAGTTACCTCCTCATAAAGCAAAGATGCAAAAAGTGGAAGAGTGTGATTTCAGCATGGAGATCACATGATATAAGTTTTGTTCCCTTGTTTATCTGAGGTCGCTTTTGATTTTGCTCTCCACTTTCATTATGGGAAAAACCAGGATAACTTCAATGGTAATTTTTAAGCTGAATCCACTATAATAAATTCAAATAACCCACTTGCGGTTTTTATAGGCATATTACCATGGAGGGTTGCAGGTTATCTCACAGAAATATGAAACACGAAATGAGATTTTATGGTCCAAACCTTTATAGTTTCTGTCATTTTTTACTACTGCACTTTTATGCAGCTGTGGGTTTATGTCTGGTTTGTTGTTGTGGGAAAATGTATTTTTCTAGTTTGTATTTCTGGAGCTAGTGTTTTAAAGATCTTATTTAAAAATACCTGAAGTGCTTTTACCTTTTCTTTTTACATTGTGGTCTTGTAGGTTAATGACAGCAAAGGGAGCTATATTGTTTGGAAGTTTATAAAATTCATATGGCTAAAAGGCTTAAATATGTGCATACAGGGGAAGTCACAACCCAACTGTCAGAGGCACCAAGGGAGTAACATAGACACAGAAGTTGAATCAGTCTGAGGTTATAATGTGCTCATACTTGGCTTCATTACAAGTCATGAATCTTTATGATCATAAGATCATTTTATTGTTATCTTATTCTACTACTTCTACTACAGCTAGTCTTGAATGTCCGTTGTCTTTCTCTTAATGTCCATTACAAAAAACAAAATGATCACAAGAAAGGAAAGTATATTTCTGTGTACTGAGGGAAAGAAAAGACCCCTCAATGCTTTGAGAAATTGTTAAATTTGTCCTGACTATGCGTGGTCCCCTATTGACATTAACTGTGAGTGGGCATTTACGTTTTATGTTTCTAAGAACAGGCTATGAAATGATTGCAATGATCTTTGGGAATTGGGCAGAATATTTTGCCTAAAGGATGGAAATTAATCTCTGATGATAGAAATTAGATTTTAATGTAGAGGATTTTTCTTATGAAGGTCACAAATTAGATTCTTGGGGGTGAATATCTCCTATTATCTCCCTGATTCCTGATGATTTCATAGTTTTAATAACTTCTTCATCTGAGTATGACATGGAGTTTTAATAGTAAAGAAGCGATCCAATCCCTCCCTCACATCACTCTGCAGTGGGTAGTTCTCAATAGGGAGAGTAGAAACCTATCAAGTGTGTTCCTGATTTTTCAGATTTCTAGCCATTTCAGGAAGTCTCCAGGTTCAGGAGCAGGCAGTTGTGGAAATTCTAGAAGTTGTGTTGTTATCAACACACCTTTCTGTCTCATTTTCTGAGGTCTTGAAGTATCCCAACACAGCAAAGATGGATTTTTCCCTGTAGTCTTTCCCAAGGGCATACTCTCTTAGTCTAGTCTACTTTGCTTCCATTTGTTTTGCTTCTTCTCTGGCTTGTGATATTTTGGTTTCCATTTGATCTTCAAGATGAACTGATAAGATATGGGTGGTGATTGTTAACACTGCTCTATTTTATGTTCAACTGCCAATTATGTTTCCAAAAATTGCTGTGTCCTTGTTGCCTATCAATTTTAATTTTTTCTAAATTCCTACCAATTTCAGTTGAAGTTTCCCACCTAAAGCACACTAATACAGATTTTTTGTTTACTCCTTTAACATGTTATGAACCTCCACTGTGATTACTTCTCTGTCTGTCCAGGCTGTTCCCCTAGAGATCTGTCAGGTATCAGGTGAGTTTCAGAAGGAAAAACTGGTTCTGCCTCTGCAACTCAGTGGATTCAAAAGCAAAGAGGTCATTTCTGCTGAGGAACAGGAAAGGAACCTCATATTACTTAACTTTCTGCGTTCCAGGTATAGCATTTCCCATCTCTGAGAACAAGATGTCCACTTTGAAATTAAACTGCATAAGTGGTCAGGTGGTTGATTAGGAGGTCTATGGTCATCACTGTTTTCTCTTGTCGGGAAATTTACAAAAATCTCATGCATTATATGACCTAGAAAATACCAAGTCCTCCCAACAGGTTCTCACTGATATCTCAGACAGAGCCAATAAAAGCTAGGACATACTCTGGCTTCTCCTATAATATTTTGATGAAGGTATGGCTGATCTGTGCTCTTGCATCTCATCAGTATGCTTCTCCTAGTGCCTATGATTAGAAAAACAGATGGCATGAAATAAAGAGACCATTCTCTCAATGTGTTGCAATTTCAGATGCCCAAATCACTAAGACAAACAGGTTTAAATCAAATAAAAATTTATATTGTGGCCAGGAAGATGGCTTGCCACCAAACTTGGGGATGTGAGCTTAGTCCAGCAACCCACATGTTGGAAGGAGAGGATTGAGTCTAATAATTTGTCCTGCACCTCCGCACCTCCACATGGGTACATGTAAGCACTGTCTCTACCTCCATCCCCTGCTGCATCTTCAACACGAACACACACACACACACACACACACACACACACACAGTATAATTCTTAAAAGTGACAGATAATCTCATATAAATAACAAATGACAGCCACTGTAGTTGATTTATATTTTCCAAATTCAGAGTGGGGAAACCAGAACCTTTTCCCAAGCCTCTTGGATAAACCACAACTTCACACTTTTCTTGCTGCCAATTGTAAAAACTTTGTGGAACAGAACTTGCTTCCTTTTGTTGCTGCTTTACAGTTTATCTGAATCTTTGGATTTAATGCAGAAGGAAAATCCCGCAGGGCTGGTGATGAACACAGAGCTTGCAGCAAGGGATGGAGAAGTAAGGGGTGTAAGCATTGTGGTAACTTTTTGACAAAGGATTCAAAGAGGGAAATTTGTCTTATTTTGTGTCATGCCACCTCTCACATGGATTTTGAATATTTCTAGCCATGGCTAGAAGCACAATTTCCAACAAGTAGACTATAATCTAGCCAAAGTTGTAAGAAATGTGCATGTCAACCAAGGGTCATGTATGGCTCTACCTGTCAAGAACTGCAAACTCAGTGCACAGTGTTACTTATTTTCACTGAACTGCATAGCATTTATGTTGCTGGATAGGTTTTTGACTGTGACATTAACAGGACTTAAACCGCACCATTTCCCCACTGAGTCATTTTCGATGCTTAAGAATGTGCTCTCATGCTCTAATGGCATCAATACCTGTGGTTGCTTTTTCCACTAAAAAGAAAAATGTTTTCTGCTTTCCTTCCAGACCTGTCAAAATTCTTCATTCTGAAGAGTTTATCTTGGAAAAGTAAGTTCAGTCATGGTTACCTACAGAAAGCCCTTCATTTCACAGTCCATGTCAACACGACAATGCTGCTGGTGTTTGTAGAATTGTTGCAAAACATCACACATCCTATACTTTTATCTATAGCTATTTGTGAAGGCAAATGTAATAGTTCATTTCATATGTTATTACAAAAGTTAGAGACCGCAGCCTCTTAAGTGAATTGCAATTTGTTTATCAATCACCCATAAACAAATGGTGTTACTTTCTAGGTAGATAAATAGTTTTTTCCTTCTTCTCAAGAAATTTAACATTTCATAGGAGAACTTACACTGCAAAGAACAACAGCCTTATCGTCAGTAATTACCTGACTGTAATAGACAAATCTGTCAAATAGTCAATGAGCATGGTTTAATCCCATTCAGCTTATTTTGCAAATGTCTGGTTCTTTAGCATTAACGCTTCATCTTGTAAAATCTGGCCAGGAATTACTTCTCACAAACCTTCTTTGCACACAACATCATGAGATAAATTTCCTTGATAATCATTTTATGTTTCTCAGTCAAATACTGGGATCAGAACACATAGACTCTGATTCTATTTCCTACCCTGCATGTGCAATGTGTTTAATACATACTCACCCTGTGTATATTGGGATATTGGCAATTGCCAGTAAATGCTTGTCAGTAGATTGGATACTTACTGTTTCTATTTGAATAGTACATTATATTTGGAGCATTTTAAGACAACAAAAATATAATCTACTACTTTGAACATAATATTGCATCATCATTCTCTGGCCTCCAATTTGGACATTGGATCTTTTGGTTACCAGACTTTATTAAATTTTGTAGTCATTTCCCATGGTGTTTCCACAAGTTAAAACCTGAACTTGCTCTGCTCTGCTTAAACATATTTTGTTATTTAATAAGAAACCTGATGATTTAAAGTTTCTGTCTTTGTGATATTTACTGATTAAATTTTTATTTGTAACCTCCAAACTAATTATCCTCCAAGTCAGGGTTATTCATCAACATGGAGAGTTACCAAAATTTGGAAGCCATTGACAAATATATTCCAAACCAGGATTGGTGATGGGTGAAGTCCTTCTGAATGCTGTGGTTGATGAATAAATGCTGATTGGCCAGTAGTCAGGCAGGAAGTGTAGTCAGGACAATAAGATTAAGAGAATGTTTGGAAGAGTAAGGCAGAGAGAAGACACCAGAGAGACTGTATGTAGCTACTGAGGGAGCAAGAGTTCTGGGAATTACTGGGTAAGCCAAGAGCTTGTGGAGATACACAGATTATTAGAAATGGGTTACTAATTAAGAGATAGCTAGCCAATAAGAAGTCTGGGCCATCTGACAAACAGGTAATAATTAATATAAGCCTCTGTGTGTTTATTTTGTACTAAGGGCTGCGGGATCTGGCTGGAAAGCAACCTGTATCTACAGGTTGGACTACATGATTATTTGCTTTTGCTTTCATAAATACATATTCATTTTAGCTTTATTTACTGTCACTTTTATTATTATTACTGTGGTTGTGATTTGTGCTCATTGCATTGGTCCTCTAGTATGTGAGAAAAAAAGTTAATACAATATGCATTATTCTCCTATAGATACTGTTTTCTTCCAAATAATAAAGAGCATAACCTACTTTAGAAGGGAAACATAATTTTACATATTCTCTAATTAGGTGTGAGTTACCATGCTCGTGACTGTGAGTTTAGTAATAATGAAGCAACAACACTAATAGCACAAGGAAATTATATTGGACTGTATGGCAATGTCATATTTTAGCTGTCTTATTTTATTTTGTAAATGATTTTTATTAAAGATATGAATAAATAAAAAAGTATTTTGTACAGTTCAATTGGCTAGCAGTTAAATATTTGCAATTGTTTACATTGGTATAATATTCAAATCAAATGATACTAAAGTTTATTATTAATGAATAAGCTTTATAATATTCAAGATATCCCCTTGGTCATAGGAGTCACATACATAGGGAACTGTTATAGGAAAACATATCAACCAGATGGAAAATGTTTCGTTATTTACTCCTGATGAAGAAACCACAAAAGAAATGACAAAAATATCTCTAGAAATATTTTGTTAAACTAGCATGGATTTAGATCCTTGACACATTTGAAAAAAAAAATCTTATTAGTCATTGCCATATCATTTTGTAAGTCTCTTCCATTTTGGCTAAACAATAATTCCTAAAACTAAAGTAACTTGGTTTCCAGATTCCTGCTTTTCCCTTCATATCCACCACTAGTCATGAGAGTTGGTGATCAGCACTGGCCACTAAATGACATTTTGAATTTCCTTCTACTTTCTACATTTTGACTGTGAGAGCCCATGAGTTCCTGCCAGGCTGTGTATCTTACATTAGAGACCCACTATGCACCCCAAACTGACTATCTCTTGTCATCGAGTCTCTCATTTCTTTGTCTGTCTTCCTCACCCACCTTATCTCACTATCTTGATCATGTGGTATTCCTTTCAGGGATCTTCAAAGGTGAACTGTCATAGGAAATAAGGAAGAAATAAAATTGGTATTACAATGCTCATGCTAGATTCAGTATTGATTTTATGTATAATCCGCAAAACAGAATATAAGTTAAAAGATCATATTTGCTTGGAATAATGGGCTGGAATAGTAGAAATGCATACAGACAGACAGAAAGACAAACACACACACACACACATACACAAACAGATACACACACATAATAAATATATATGTATATATATATACATGTGTGCATGCATAAATGCATATATGATGTAATGAAATATATAATTTTAAAATGTTTTTATAAATGCAAATAAACTAGAAAAAGTCTTCATTTTTCAGGAGAGGCAAATGTTAGTTTATTTATCTTATTATTCTAATATTTATTGTAAAATAATGATTCTATATATAATATCATATATATAATATTATTCCATATTTCTAATAATACTCTGAAAGTCCTTTAAACATGTTGTTTTCACATGGTGTAGTTGATCTTTAAAAGCCCTAAGATTTATTTAAACTAATACATTGCTTGTCTTCCATCCTTTCATTTTATGGCCTAATCTTCAAGATTTTCTCCAAATTTTCTTTTTCTATTTATAATCATTAATTCTCTGTATAAAAATAAAATTCAACAAATGTTTAAGGTGTAGTCTGAATCTTAGTGCTGACCAACATAGGGACTTTAGTCCAATCCAAGTGTTTCCAAGATCCTAGCTAGCCTGTCTTAACCAGAGATTGTTGGTAATTGGGATTTTAATGCCCAACATTTATGGAGTTTGCAGAGTACATAGGAAGCAAGGCTGTACAAAATTTTGCAAATAAAAAAAAGAAAAGAAATTCTACTCTGGGTGTTAAAACTCAAAGACCTTGAGCAGCAGGAGATTTTAGCTTTGATTTTAGCAAAAGAGTCCCTGAATCAAGGAAACAAAATGAAGAGGAAGTTGAAGAGTGGAGAATGAGCCGAGAAAATGTAAATACTATTGTGTCAAACAAGAAAAAAGAAAGGAAGAAAAATCAAAATAGAAACAGTGAAGACGGGTAAGGAGTGGCCAGCAGGGCATTAGGAGAGCTTAAGTTCTTGATCACTGTCTTCCATCAGAAAACGGGATTCAGAAAAAGAAAAAAAAAAAATCTATCAAGCTAACGCCCAAGGAAGAAAGCTGAGGAGTATGTATTGCATCAAACCCTTTCATGGCAGAACCCTGTTACCTGTATCATGAACTAGAAGAAAGACAAGAGTTATGCTTTACAGTGTAGGATCACAAAGATGATGAATGGGTCAAAAACTGTTAGAAGATATTCTATTGTTAGCAAAGTTTCCTTTATTGCTACAAGCTCCATATATTAATAGATATAGATAGACACTGAACTATAGAAATGTTCTCTGTTGACATTGTCTTCAGTAGTGTAGCCACTGGTGAGGTGCCCATACTTCACTAAATTACCTCCCATCCACACTCATGCAGTAACCCGAATAAACTTAGTGAGACTCACATGGAAAGATGATGTGAAAGTAAGAGGAGATTTGCTGGGAAGAAAAAAGGGACTTTGTCGAGAGAACTGGATGTGGTGTAATGGAGGATGAAAATAACTAAAATCCATTCTATAGATGTAGGAAACTCTCATACAGCTTAAATTTAAAATTTAAAATTTAAAACTAAGGAAAAAAGAAATAGGTGAATCTATAGTAATACAGAAACCCGTTTACCGTCAGTTCTCATGTTATCTTTCTGATGGACTAGCCTCACCAAAGACGTTAATCAGAGGAAGCTCAAGAGAATTTATCAGAATTTGTATTTCATATATTACATAAAAATTTATAAGCTCTTGAAGAACTGGCTATGCATCGTAGCTAATATAACATCTTCAAACAGAGCATATTTGGAGAGTAGTAAATCACATGCAGTAATAAACTAAACAACAAAACAAACAAACCCTCTGAGTCTCCGGTTTTGGAGGCATGCTGTTGCAAAGTGCCATGGAAAAAAGTCTTAATCACGAGGGAAGGTCTCCGTACTTTTTCTTTTCTGTTTTCTTCTTGCATTGACATTAGCTATGTTTCCCAGAGCAGAAACATCAGTGGCTAGTTACATGTCAGGGAACTTTCTCCATTGATATTACCCTCGACTCTGCATTATATAAAGTCCATATGTTCTCACCACCCTCACAACAATGGCCATCAGCTTCCAGACATATACAGTCTGTAAGCAAGTGTTCTGTGGTTGATTTTAATTGAATTAGATTAAATATTAGTTCCATCAAAATAAACACGAGCACGTAAGACCATATTAGCATTCGCCTCCATTTGTACAGTTGGATGTGTAGTGCTTTCTTCTTTAAAATCTGACAAAGCACCTACGGCTACCTTGTAAAACTTCAAGGATATACTAACCTGTTCCAGACACCAGTGCTCAGCATGAGATCCAGCCTCAAAGAGAGGTCTTGGCAGAGGATGCAGATGAATGAGACTCTGGAATTTGCCATGGAGTGAATACTCCCTTATAGAGTGTTACCTCGACCTTTTATAAAACTAGACTCCCTATCTCTAATTAATAAATACTTTGTATTTTGCCACATCTACAGTATGAGCTCATAGCACTTTCATTGTGAGTATTATGTCATAACCTTTAATCCATTTTTTGTTTAAAATTCTTATAGTTTTGGTTGTGAGCCTAGCACTTAATGGTTGAGACATTTCTCAAGCCCTATCTTTCAAATTCTATTGGAAATACTTCAGCAGATACCACTCCATAATATCAGTATTGCTCACCTGCCTTATAATTATTGCAAGGATTAGGTAACTTTTGAGGAATATTTTGAGAAACATTCTGACAGCAATCCCCAAATGGAGAAATCCTTAGGTCCAGGGACAGGAGAAGCAGTGACATTTGTGCTGGGGATATCTGAGGTACAGTTTCTTATAAGGAATGTGTTTGAAGAACAGTGAAAATGACAGTGTCTAGAGTCTAATATTCCACATTTCAAACATGGGCTCTCACATACAAGGGAAGAAGTAAGATACCTGTGACGGTTAGTGTTGGGACCTTGACATATGAATCTCTGGCCATGCCTGTAGTGGCTAATTTGATTGTGTTCACTTAGAAGTGACCTGCCTACCATAGGTGTCATCATCCTAAGTGCATAGGGGAAAACGGACTGTATGAGTGGAGAAATGAACAGAGCACTACCATATATATGCATTACTCTCTTCCTCTGACTTCATAGTGAAGTTTCTCTCTTGTCAAAAGTGTTTCATCATGCAAACTGAAAATAAACAATCACTTACTGAGTTACCTATACTTGATCAGGAGTTTGGGAAACAGTATATTCCAGATGCTGATATTTTGAGTAGACATACATGCATGTGAATAATTATTTTCTAAAACAAACAAAAAGTAATGGCAATCTAAAAAGGAGGAAACCATGCAAGCAGTAAAGAGATGAAAAGTGTAAATAGAGGAATGAATAAAAAATAGAATAGAACCTTGCTGTCTGTCCATTTCTTCCTTCTTGCCACAAAAAAAGAACCTAAATTCTAGTGTCCAATGTCCTTGTGACAGCCGAACTCTAGAAGGAGTTCTTTCAAAGCCTTGGATGTTAATCTGAAACTAATTCAAGCTTTTTGAGTTCAAAAATGGGACTGGAAATCTTTGAAGAGCAGGCTTCCTCATGAGATTTCCATTACTTCTATTCTTACTGATAAGCCACAGGTATCAGAGAAACATCCATTTGTGTGCTATCTTTGGACCCTTCAGCACAAGAGATGAAGTACAAAAAGAAAAGATGGAGTTTGCTTTGATTCAGGTTTCAGAGGAAAGTTTCAATCAATTGGAATTTTGTCTGAAGCCACTCTACTATAGTAGCTTAAAGTCTTTATTAGATACGTATGATGTTACCTTCAGTGTAATATGCCAACTTCAAGAAAGTGTTGATCTGGTCTGATGGATAAGGTCTAACTCTGGCTCTGTGTCTGACCTACAAAATTGACCTTAGATAAGAAATCCATTTTCTTTTCCTCTGAGTTTTCTTACCTGTGTTATGAAGACAGATACTTGAAGGAGCATAACAAGGCCTGCGTAACTTGGTACATGTTAAGACAAATGTTTATGTTATTCTTAATGATACTTACAATTTTGTATGTATAGTTACTAATATTTATTTGCATAATTCAAATGAATTAGCCATTATACCACATCTTATATATGCCACATATATAAGGGGATATATTATGGTTGTGTGTGTGTACATTACCCTATGAACATGTAGATACACATCTTTCAATGAACATATATGTATTTTTCTCATAGAAATATTGAAGTATCAATACTTTCGGTCTTCCAATATCTCCAAATATGACTCTGCTAGTGACAACTCACTGTGTATCATCAAAGAACTTTCTTCTGTCACAAGGGGGCACAGAAAAAGCACAAAGTATGTCAATGACCTACATTTGTTGTTAACCACACCATGAATTTATGTCACACTGTAAGCAAAATTACAAGGGCCCAGTGTTGATAACTTTTGTCAACTCTAGGAGAAACAGTAAAGCCAAAAAGAAAGAACTCCCACTAGTTCCTGGTTTAAACTCACTGAGCTATCTTGAAATACACTACCAGAAGCATTAAAAACTGTTTCTGAAAATATCAATATGCTTTAAATGCAAATAGATGTCAACAAGTCACCTCTAAATAGAAAAATGGAAGATAACAATAATTATCCTAATTTTACCATGTGGATGAATATGTCCACAAGACAATTCCTATGTTCTAGTCTGTAAACACGCTAGGTATGGAAATGTCTTCCAAGAACAGTATGTTTCTTCAACATGTTTTAATGAGTCTGGATATGATATAGGTGTTGAGTAACTAATGAGTCAATTATGAAAGCAGATTTATCACACACAGTCTACAGCATTATTAAGAAGTCCCTAGCATGAAAATAATGCAAATTTTAGATTTTTACTTTGTAATTTATGTTTGAAAAAAACAGTTTGGAATGTATTTAGTTTTCCTACACCACTTCTGACTTATTTCAAGGAACACTTTGCTTTCCTGACCTGTTGTTTCACATATAAAACAGAAAACAGAGTAAAGTCAAAGTCTAAGGCATCAAAATTCCATCTGCATGCTTAGTAGTGTACACAAACACACACACACACACACACACACACACACACATGTGCGCGTGCGCGTGCGTGTGTGTGTGTGTGTGTGTGTGTGTGTGTGTGTGTGTGTGTGTGTTGTGTTGTGACATATTGGAGACTAAGTGCCAGTGGAAAAATCTGTGGTGACATGCTAAGAATACTTAATTTATGTACAAAGGAGTTTGATTGTGAGGCAACTTTACTATATTATCATGTTGAATAAGCACTATGATGTAATAAAATTTTAAAAAGTTTCCACCGTGCCATCATTGTTTTCTTTGTGTCTTTGCTATTGTTTATTTATCCTGATTAAATCACACATCTGACTTCATCCTTTCTATGGCAGGAATAATCAAATTGCAAATATGAAATGGTTAGGCTCCTTATGTTAATTCTATTGATTAATTATTATGAACACCATAAGGTACAACCCACTCATCATGTCATTATTAGTTAAATATAGATATTTCGAAAAATCATTGTTTTCTCTCTCACAAACACACATACACACATACTAAACACTATAAAATGAGATACAAGCATAAGAATAAAAGTAACAGTGAAATATGCAAGTCTGAATTATTTATTAATTTATCAACTTATCAAATATTTTCTGAACATCCATTATATGTCTGTTGTGTACTACATTCTAGACTACAGATAGAGAAGTATGTAAAAGAACTCTGTCATTCTTGCATTTACAAAAGACACATTTTAATATAGATGATTAACAACTTGTTATATGTTCTATTCCATGCTGATTTATATAGCATGAGGTATGATTACAAGAATAAACAACAATTTTAACAAAGGAAGTAGCCAAAAATGCCTCAGAGAATATGGTCAGAGAATCAATGAGAAAACATACTACCTTCTGAAAGGTCTGTGATAAATGAACAGATCACTCGGTAGTTTAGAATAACATAGGCTTACTCATATAACCATAAATCGCAAATCAAACTGGCAACAATATTTCCTTCTCTAATCTGCATGGAAGAATTGATTTAGTTGATCTTCTTCATCTTCCAGACCTGCCTTCATTCCTTGGCTTGTGCCCTCTTCTTCATCCTTTTCTAACTTCCTCTTCCTATTGACTCATTTTTTAAAAATTATGCTGTTGATTGTTTCTCACAACAATTCTGATAGCTAGACTGGCTCCTCTTATATAATCTAGGCAACCATTCCACCTCCAGATCCTTGCATTATTCACATATTCTATGTTGCGATTGCCAAATAAGTTGTAGTATTCGAAACCATCCAATGGTTAGTGTGATGGCATTTATGGGGGAAGAATCCTTACTCAACCCAGAAAGAACAGCTCTAGGAGAATGAAATATTTAGGAGGGCTGTACATCTAGGAGAACTTTCTGTGGAAACGGGGTCATGAGAACTTGAAGGTCCAGAATACTATGACTTGCTTAAAGGATAATAAGCCAAGCAATGGAGAGAGAAAAATAGAGTCGGGAGGGGCCTTTTGTTGGAGGGAGAGGCTTGGAGAGACACAGAACACCTAGGGTATACTATAACTCATGTAGTTAGAAATGTGATTTTTCACGGTGACTGACATAAGAACAACACATGGAGCAGAGTCTAAGAGAAGCTGTGGCCTTAGCCTAATGTCGATTCTGGACAATGTGCTGGGATCCATCTGAAAGAAGACAACAGAAGCCTCTGGAGAGCTGCCAGAAGATTATTGAAAAACAGGTAGAGAATTGTGGTATTATGAAGACAGATTCTGACAGAGGTGAGGGAAGGCAAGACTAGGGTCTAGATAGAATTTGAAAGTGTAAAAACAGTAGTGGTTAGGCATATGAAACATTAGGAATAACATCACAGCTGTGGGTCCAGGCAACTGAATAAATAGAGCTGCTCTTTAAGAGGATTAAATAATTGAAAAGTCACTGGTGATGAATATAATTTAAATTGAGGGTTCTGTATGAAATTCCCACAACTCTTTAAAGGGGAAGTCACTACACAGTTTCAGTATGTGGATGTAAATTAAAAAATCACCAACATATTGCTGAATTTAAGCCTATGTGACTATAAGAGATCACCAAGGGAGCAGGGATAAAAAGATATAGTAGGTATAGATAGAAAAATAGAATAGATATGAAATGGAAACTGTATTTCAGGGCTAAAATGTTGTGGAATATTACGTTACCTATGAAAATATGTGTGACATTTGTCTAAATCGCATTGTTTAATTATGTAAAGATGTGTTGCTGTTTTACACTGCCTGACTATGGCACCTGATTGTTCTAATAAAAAGTTGGATGGCCAATAACTAGGCAGTAGAGCCATAGGTAAGGCTGGTGGGCAGAGATAATATGTAGAAGAAGAAATCTAGACTAAAGGGAGAGTGGGGGAGAAATTGAGAAAGAAAGAGAGGGAGATACCCAGGGTCAGCCAGGCAGCCACCAGCCAGCTGGACATGGAGTAGGACAAACAGAATGAAAATACGGTAAAAAGCTCTGAGGCAAAACATAGATGAAGAGAAACAATTTAAGTTATGAGAGCAGGTGGGACAAGCATAAGATAAGGCCGAGCATTCGTAACCATTAATAAGTCTATGTGTCATGATTTGGTTGGCTGGTTGGTGACCCTCCCCTGAGGAAAAAAAAGCCTGCTATATTAAAACTTTAGGGGATCCTCACAGAGTTTGAGGAGGTCTAACTTCTTGGACATAGAAGTGGTGTAATTGCAGAGACCATGTTTATAAAAGGTCTCAGTAATATTTCATTGCTCTATTCTAGCCTACTAAGTCATGGTATTTGATGAAGGAGGCTCACTTATTTCATCGGTACTGCATTCTACAAATGGCGTTGCCTTCTCTGGATGATAATAAGTAAATATCCAAATGAAAGTACATAAGAATCTAGGGAGGTAAAACAACTTCCAACAAGTCATAAAATAAACAATATTTCTGGGTCTAGAAAACAAAAATACTATAAATTGTTATTAAGAGTGAAACAAATTAAATGCTGAAAGAAATACTGGATTTACTAATGGACAGAATCTTGGCATTTTTTACTTATTTATTTATATTACAAAGAAAATTATTGTACATGTAATCCCAGGTCCCTCTCCCACCCCTCCTCCCATGCCCTCCCCCCAACTCACACCCTACCTATCCCATACCCTTTCTGCTCCCCAGGGAGGGTGAGACCTTCCATGGGGGGGGTCTTCAAAGTCTGTCATATTCTTTGGGATAGGGCCTAGGCCAACGCACTTGGCTCAGTTAATATCCCTTCATGTGGGATGGGCTCCTCTACAAGAGGCCCCATAGATTTCCAAGGTCTCATCACTGACACCCACATTCAGGGGGTCTGGATCAGTCCCATGATGGTTTCCCAGCTATCAGTCTGGGGACCAAGAGTTTTCCATTGTTCAGGTCAGCTGTTGCTGTGGGTTTCACCAGCCTGGTATGGAACCCTTCTGTAAAAATGGATTCCAGTTCAGTTCAAGGTTTACCTGTGGGTTTCTGCTTCTACTTCCACCAGCTGTTGGATGAAGGCTATATGATGGCATATGAATTAGTCATCAATCTCATTATCAGGAGAGGGCATTTAAGGTAGCCTCTCCTCTGTTGCTTAGATTGTTAATTGATGTCATCTTTGTAGATCTCTAGACATTTCCCTAGTGCCTGGTTTCTCTTTAAACCTATAATGTCCCCCTCTATTATATTATCTCTTATCTTGTTCTCTTCTGTTCTTCCCCTAACTCAACCTCCCTGCCCCATCATGTCTTCCTAACCCCTTTTTTGCTCCCCTTCTCATTCTCCTAGTTCCCTGTCCCCTCCCCCATGCTCCCAATTTGCTCAGGAGATCTTGTCCCTTTCCTCTTCTCCAGGGGACCATGTATGTCTCTCTTAGGCTAATCCTTGTTTACCAGTCTCTCTGGCAGCATGGTCTGCAGGCTGGCAAGCCTTTACTCTATGTCTAAAATCCACATATGAGTGAATACACACCATGCCTGTCTTTTTGTGGCTGGGTTACCTCACTCAGAAGAAATATGGTATTCTTTTTTTTTTTTTTTTTTTTTTTTGAGACGGGGTTTCTCTGTGGCTTTGGAGCCTATCCTGGCACTCACTATGGAGACCAGGCTGGCCTCGAACTCACAGCGATCTGCCTGCCTCTGCCTCCCGAGTACTGGGATTAAAGGCATGTGCCACCAACGGCCGACAAAACTTGGCTTTCTTAAAAAGAACAATTTGATACAGTGTGTTGGGAGTTGAACTACTTTTGAAAAATTCAAAGAAGATTTGTTAAGTCATGGTGATTTTTCAAAGAACTTTGTCTAGAATATACAGAATATGGAATGCACTCGAACCAAGACAAGAGAGGAGAGGAGAATGAAGAGAGTGAGGAATAGAGGAAAGTCTATCTGCCAGTCACGAATTATTTCCATAAGGAATAATAGGCGGATGGAGCAAAAGACAGGCAAGAAGGAATAGTAATGATTTTGAGTCAGCAAAGAAATGCCAGAGCTGATACTCCATGTAAGTAAGATGCTTGGTGGGGATAAAGGGTTCAAAACAACACTAAGCAATGTAGGTTTTGAAATTGAGGACATAGTTATGTTTCCAAGGATTACATTTGCCCCTTTACCTATGGACTGGAAAGTAAGAAAGGTAATAGAAAAGGAGTAAATGAAATTTTTATAGGAAATCTTAGGGGAAAGAAATGAGTTCAAAACAGTGACTTGAGAAAATAGAAGAAAGAAAGACTGGATCTTCATATTGATATTGGTAGATGTTTAAGTGATAAGTGCAGTTGATGACCATTCATTTTAAGATTGGATGCATGTTTTTGGTGGCCTTTCCAAAGTTAGACGGTACTAAGGAGAAGATTCCGACTTAATAAAGGATGTTTGTTTGTTTTTTTTCAATCAGGGAATATCAAAACACCACAGGAAGGTAAAGAAGGTTTTGTTTTCTCATCTTAGTATAGTTGTTTGACGAAGGTGACATCAATAAGAAGGAATAGGATATGTAAAAGAGTCAGTTTAAAATGAGGTCAAATTAATGAAGTCACACTAAAAATGGAAGGAAAGGCTTGCTAAGAAAGTACAAGAAATGAAGGGAAAGGACAGAAAACAATTAGATATTTCAAACGGAAAGTGAGACTGGTTGCAGCTAAATGCAAGAATAAAACCAACTGGAGGAACTTGTACATATAGAGCTGAAATTGAGACTAATTTATTGAAGGAATGAAAGATATTTAACAAATAACCAATGGCCTAATTGAGTGAAGCCTAAGAAGGGATAATTCATGAAAATACTACCATCACTAACATCAATTATTTACAATGATAATGTGAGTGTATATTAAGCACCCAGGAGTTTAGAAGGTAGCCAGAACACAGAAAGTTGTAATGACTTTGATGTGGAATACAATTCAGAGCAAAAAGACCTTTCCCAAAATATTGATCCTTTTACCCACAGATAAGTGTTCTTCTTACTTCATATTAAAGAAGATGATCTTTGCAGCAGATGGAGTCAATAACAGAAGACATAACTAGTCAACATTCATTGATCAACTGATTGTTGGGTATGTATCCCCTCTATATACAACATCAAGTGACATCACCAAAGAGGAGGCAGGAGAAAACATGAAGAGCCAAAGGACTAGGACATGTGCTGTGAGATTGTGTACCCTAGAAATGACAGCAAAGCTATACCCAAAACTGTCAATTATATAAATGCCTAATTAATATCTGAACAAATGACAGCAGACAACTCCAATACTGTTCTGTAGGGGAGAAATCAAATGTGGCCTTACCCCTAGAGAACAAACACTTGGCCTCATTAGGTTGTATTTACATATTTATGTTTTCATACATTGTCTTAGTTAAGGTTTCTACTCCTCTGAATAGAGCACAGCAATTCTTTTTTATTAAAATTGTCATTGGCTTTATATATTGTCCACCCTCCCTCCTCTCCTTCTCTCCCTTTCCCTCATCTCATATACCCCTCAGCCACTCCTTCTCTGTCTCCATGAAGAAAGGGGGAGGCATCCCATGAGAGTCAACAAAGCATGGGACATACAGTTGAGGCCGGGTCAAGCTCCTCCCCCTGCATCGAGTGGGTAAGACAGCCCTAACAATGGGACCAGGACCTGTCTCTGGCACTTCTCCTGGTCCCATTGTTAGGGGCCCCTTAAACAGGTTAACCTACACAGCTGTCATCCACATGTGGAAGGCCTAGGTTGCTCCCATGCATGCTCCTTAGCTGTCATTCCAGAGTCCTTGAGTGCCCAGGAACTCAGGTCAGTTTTCTCTGTGGGTTCCTCTTTCATGACTTTCCTTGAACTACTCCCGCCCCCATGCTCATACAATCCCTCTTCCCTCTCTTGGTGCCTGGTTTAGTGCTTTGCTGTGGATCTTTTCATCAAGCACAGCAATTGTTATAAAGGAAAAAAAAATTGTGGATGGCTTGAAGTTCAGAGGTTTAGTCCATTGTGAGCATGGTGAGAAGGATGGCAGACTCATGCAGATGTGGTGCTGGAGAAGGAGCTGAGAGTTCTGTGTCATGATCCTCAGGCAGCAGTGCTAGAACTGTCACACTGGGCATGGCTTGAGCATATATGAGACCTCGAAGCCCACCTCCACAGTGACACACTTCCTCCAACAAGGCCACACCTCCTAATAGTGCTACTCCCTATGGACCAACCAATCAAACACATGAGGTATGCAGGTCAGGCCTAGTCAAACCTCCACATACATGTATGTAATAATAGAAACCAAAGAAAAAAGGTAGCAGATTTGCAATGTGGTGGAGGTGATAAGGGCTGAAGGGAGGAATGACCAAGAGAATTATGTAATTGTGTTTTTAATGTTAAAGCATTTAAAATTAATTATAAAGAACAAAAACAAAATCTGACAAATAGTAGTCAAGGCCTTTAATTTTCTAATGAAACCACTAAATAACTAGGGCTCTAAAATTTCATAGTCATTAAAAAAGTCCTTTTGTCTTTGAAAAACATTTAATGGCTTCATTTCACAATGAAAAATAAAATTATGCCTTAGAAAAGGAAACATAACGTTCTCACTGTCAAAAATTTCTTTTTGATTTATAACTGTTCATCTGCATAACTATAATTAAAAAAGGTGAAAGTTGTGGTAAAACAATAATGAGGAGAAGAAAACATTGCAATGAACAATGAATCAACCATGAAGGAAATGTTTCATAGGGGATATATAGGTGACCACAAATTTTAATAGCATAGTAAGTTATCACTACATATCTGGAACAGTTGATAAACTACTGCAGGATTGAGCAATATGAGTTGTTAACAAGAATAGGAAATTGGGGGAATTCATTGCTGAAGAGTATTTAAAATTATACAAACAACTCTGAAGAGTTTTGAACTGGATTATGTAAAATTCAACCTGCACTAAGCATATAATCCATAATGAAACTAGGACCCTGTCCCTACTTTGATTTGTTTAAGGGGACATCTACAGAAGTCTGCTTGTTCTGTTTTTGGTGGTAGTGACAGAATATAGAGACTCACACATGGTACCACTGATCTATGCCCCTCACAAGAAGAAAAATTGAGAATAAAACAAAACATGATTACCAACAATATAACATACACTGCTACTGGACATTAATACAAGGCAGAGCCACTTCTCTCTGAATATGCCCAATTTTTGTTGTACATACAACATGTAAGAGTCATGAGAACAAGGGCTCTAACAGCAGTAGACTTAATTTATACTGATAGCCATCAGGTCAGTGGTTGCTATGAGAGGGGAATGAGAGACACCGGATCAAAAAGTTTGCTCGGAAACTGGAAAGACCAAAATGCCCATATGTTGTTACCTTACAGGTGAAGGCTGTTAACAGAAGCAGTGCACAACTTGTTATAAACTGGTCCATAATACTTCAATAAAATATTAAAATTAACTGCTTCCTGGGCTACTTTATTACATAATTATAAGGAAATACATATGTTTGTATTAAAATGCAAAAGAAGGAAGTGGAGAGATGGCTAAGCAGTTAAGAGCACCAAGATGTCCCTTCCAGAGAATCTGGGTTCAATTCCCAGCACCCACATGGTAGCTCACAAGTGTCTGTGACTGCAGTTCATGGGATCAGGCACCTTCACAGGTATACATGCAGGCAAAACACTAATGAACATGAAAGCAATATTTAAAGAAAAGAAGATAAAAGCATAAGAATAGAACAAAAATTAAACAAAACAATACTATTTTGCTTTGTGCTTTTAAATTCCCATGTGAGAAGTTTAAAATAGCACATTTGTTTAACATTTTTGGCATTCTTACAAGAAAGTCATTATTATTAACTGGATCCAATCCTCTTAGCTGGATGAAACAGATTAATGTTTGATATTAAAACACCTCATTTGGATCTAAAAGTTTGTCGAAAAGGAGAATTTCTACTTTTAGAAATTTATCCTTTCTTGTGTTGATGGCTAGAGAGTTTAAAGTTTAATGTAAAATTTATCATTGTGTCACTAAACACACATGTCTAGTTTTGTTTGTTTTAATGCATAGAGGAAATAAGATTGATGATAAAAGCACAATGCTCAATTTTGCATTTCATGGTGCATAATATATTTAAATTAGGAGGCCTTTAGTAATTTTTGAAAATCATGAATAATTTTTCATTTTGTTTCTCAAACTTGCCAGATGCTTGCTATTGCTTTGAAAGACTTGTCTGCTAATCTATTAAACCTGTATTCATCTAGGTCAGGTTCTCAACCTGTAGGTCATGACCCCTGGGGTCACATATCAGCTATCTTTCATAACAAATATTTACATTACAATCCCTAACAGTGAAAAAATCATAGTTATGAAGTAGCAATGTAATAATTTGTGGTTTGGGGTCACCACAACATGAGGAACTGTGTTAAAGGGTCTCGCCATTAGGAATGGTTGAAATCCACTGCTCTAGAGAGTTCCACTTTCTGCTTGCTGATAGAAATCTACCATCTCTCCTTGTCACTGAGGGTTTCCAGGTATATTTGACATACAATGTCCCCTTTCTATCATCAAATCACAAACAGATATCATTCATTTTATTTGTTTTCATCATCTTACATAGATGAGATGTTGTTGAAAGCCCCAGATGCTTGCTATGCATGGTTCTCAACTCCTCTCCTGAACTCCTTGCTTTAATTTCTAAATTTCATCTATAAATTGTTACGATAAATCTTTCTGCCAAAACCCTCCTGAGCACCACTGCCATGTGTGAGCTTTATACCAGCTGCCTACCTGAGTTAGGGCCCAAATGAATACACAGAAACTTGTATTAGGTTTAATGCTGTTTGGCCAATGACTAGGATTCTCATCTGTTAGCTCAGTCTTAATAATCATAAACCTATATATTTTATAAGACTTATTGGATGCCTTATTGGTGTCCCTCCTTGCCAGTGGATCACATCATGATGCTGGAGGAGCAAGGGGAAAAGAGGACACTTCCTGTTTCCTTGCTTAGATTTCAGTCTCCTTGCTATGTCACTTCCTGCCTGGATCACCACTTCTCTACTACATTTCCTAGAATCCTCTTTGACTCCTAGTCCCGTCTAACTTGCCGTTTCATTGGCCAAGCAGAACTTTATTAAACAATCAATAAGATAAACATACACAGAAGTACTTCCCCCATCATCTCCTCTTTTCTTTTCTGTCTAAAATAAAAGGATAATTTATCTTTTATTATAACTGAAGAAAACTATAACCATAACTATCTGTCTTCAACTCTATCAAAGACCACAGAAGGATAATATATAAATTCTAGAATTGACAGAGACATCTCGCTACCTGGACAGTCACCCAAAGTTCCTCTATAACATTGGGGCATCCATCTTCAGCCCATAGACCACAGTGTGTCTAGCACACTTCTCCATTTCAACAGGAACCCTTTAGTACTGTCTTGTTTTGTAAGTTTAGCAGTCACTGTCTTGTGGGTCCTGCATGTCCAGTTTATGCAGCAACAAACAGTCCAGGCAAGAATAAATTTTTTCTTTAGTGTGTTAGAATAAACACTAACCAGCTAATATTTATCTTTGATGTTAGGATCAGTGACAATAGGATTGGCATATTGTACTAAATTCAGGGCAGTTTAATCTTGTAGCAGACATTAGTAGGAATAAAAGAAAATGAACAACAGAAATTTACTTGTAGAAAACTGTGATTTGAATAAGCATGGACCACACTCATAGGCTCCTATACTTTAATGCTTAGTCATCAGGGAGCGATGTTATTTGAAAAGGATAATAAGGACTAGAAGAAGTGGAGGGGGCTGTATTGCTGGGGTTGGTCTTTGATGTTTGGAAAACTCACACAAGGCAGTGTTTCACTCTCAGCCTGAGGACTAGAGGGTAAAGCTGGCAGCTACTGCTCAGCATCACATCTTCTCGCCACCATGATGCCTGACATGATGATAATGGACTCAGAAACTGTAAGCAAGAGCCCAATTAAATGCTTTATCTTACATGAGTTGCCTTGGTCATTGTTTCCCTTTGCAGCAACAGAACATTGAATAAGACAGAAATGATTCTCCCCTCATTTTCAGTGTAGAGAGTTTCAATGCATGGACATCGTGTGGTCTTGTTTCAAATCATGCTTTTAAAGAACACCACAGATATGAGAACAGAGAACACATTCAAGAAAACTAGCAAGATTTGAAGTAGCATGACCCTTATAAAAATGTTCACTTTTTTGTTGTTGTTGCTGTTTTTATTGCCTTTTAAACAGTCACTATACTCTGTAGATAGATGAATTGCAATTTACTAGTCTTAAGAAATAGCAAAACTACCTCCTCTTTACAACAGAGCTGAAGCAAAAAAAAAAGTTAAATTCATTAGTCAATAGACCCAATTTCAGGGTGACTTAAGAGTCAGGATACCATTCCATTAAAATTTTTTAATGGAAAAGAAGTAGGAGGACCTAACCTCTCAGCAGGCCACATGCTCCTTGATATTTAACTACAAAACATAGTTTTCAAAGTAACTTTTCTTCTGCATCTTTATGTTCATTGGAATATATAAATCTCCCTTTTGAATAAAAGACCTTTGACAGGCTTGGCAGAAAATCTGAACAAACTGATTTTAAAAGCTCTGGACACTGGAATACTAATTAAATCAATTTTAAAAACAGGCACACATACATACATACATACATACATACATATTATATGTTCTTCTGAATGCTATACAATTGAACTCTGCATCTGGCAGTTTAAAATAATGTTTGCTGAAATTATTTATTGTAGTCAAAGTAGAAACCCTTTGACAAAAATGGATGTGTAAAATTCAGTTTAAAGGACTCATTGTCCACTAAGTCCATATCCTGGGGAGGTTAGCAAAAGAAGACTCTATTCCCCGTGTAGCAGATTGTTGTGTCCCCTGTTATAGTAACTATTTGACTTACGGCAAACTGCCGTACATTCTTTGTGAAATACTGATATGTTTCTGTGATTCACAGACACCTTTTTTGTGTTATTGAGACTACCCAACCTATAAGTCACCATCTGTAGAATATATGTAACCAAACTATAGAGTTTAGGATAAAAGTGTTAATACATTAGAAGAAGGCTAACATATATGTATCTCTCACCTGGGCTTAGACACTGAAGAAGACAATATCTGAGTTATTTAAAAATTGGAGAAAAGGCTGGATAAAGTAGGGAATGCTTGTAATCATATCACTGATGTCTGAGAAAAAAATACTATGAATTCAAACCAGTCAGTTTACATTACATTAAAATTGTGTACCATATTAAAAATTGCCAGGAAATTTCTTTCTTAAAACTTTTACTTGTACTTTACTGGAGAGATGGTTCAGCAGTTAAAACTTTTACTTGTACTTTAATAACTACTTCTTATTATTTTAAGTAACATTTGTAGAATTTTGTCAGTGAGCACTGTTCTTTGCAGATTGTTTTTAAAGGATACTGGCAAGAATCCTGTCTCTGCCCTTCAGTAAGCATGAAGGAACCATTTCCCTAGTGTGTTTATGACACCCTTGCCCTGAGGGAAGCTTGTTGGCAAGGATTGGACTGAAGCTTGCTCAAGAACTTTTGGTATTCCAAGGGTAACGTCTCTTGGGCTGGAGTGCAGTGGGATTACAAAACACATGCCACCCAGGCATGCAAAAGTCATGTCAAATCACCATAATTGTCTTTATTACTAAGCACCATGACATAGGGTCTCCTTTCTGACATTGCCAACCTCTTGATTTCTCACCATGAAGGAAAATGTTCAGCACCTGCCTCCATCTGCCTCCTACAGTGCACATTAATTTTATGTTGGATACTAAAAGCACACACTAAAGCTGTCTCATCAACAAGATTTTCTTTATATTGTAGATAGTTATTGCAAGGTTTCTTTTAAAATATATAAGTATTTTTGGTCCCAACAAATTATAAAATATTGACTTCTGTCTATGAGCACAGGCTATTTCTGGTGGTGGTGGTATTAAAGACAAAAGAAATGAGTCAGTGGTACTAAACAGGGAGGGCCTATAGGTTGACACATTTGATCTATGTATGAAGTAAAATGTACAAAATGTCTATAGGAAACACTTCTAAGATATCAGATCATAATTTTTGTTTGTCACTGTTATAACTCAGATTTGGAGACAACTGATAAAATGTAAAGTAACTTTGTGTGTACACATGAAAATAAATACCAGCTGGTAGATAGCAAACCTCCACACTCTGGAAAATACCACCTTGCTTCAGTTTGTATTCTCTTTTTATATTCCTGTGATAAAAGTGCCTGCCCTTCACTTATACCTTGAACTTACTGTAACACCTCCCCAGATTCATTTTTAAACATATGATCATTTTTATTCATATGAGAGTCATGATTTACACACATACACATACACACACACACACACACACACACACACACACACACACACACACACACTGGAAATTGACTTCTTCTTTATCTGTGCTTCAGTTGGTTCACTGCACACACTTCTAATGATCTGCGGTTTGAGTTATTACATGGCACCAAAGCCCCCCCCTTGATAAGAAGGGAAGTCCTTACAGTTTACAGACAATATAAATAACCATGGAACCTGTAGGCCATTGGGCTTTGAAGGACATGGATAAAGGTATATCATTACAGATGTTATCCTTGGGGGATATTCCCATGGTTTTATAAAACTCTGGATAGTTGACCTAAATTATTACAAAGGGGTGAACCTTGCTCCCTATCTTCCTTCTGACCTTTTGTCTCTAAATTATTACTTTAAATTCTGTTCTGTTGCTATGATCCTTTATGCATTGAAACCTTTACCAGGGCCAAGTCAACTTTATACCATGAACTTGAGTCTCTAAAACTGAAAGCTAACTTAATATACTTTCTTTGAAAATGATTCATCCTTGGGTATTTTTTGGTATAGCAGTGGAAAGTGAATTCATTCAGACAGCAACCTTAATGTCTATTCTGAGGAAGGAGCCGCCATAGCTCAGAAATGTAATTTCCTTTTCTCTCTCTCTTTTGGTAATCTTATCTTCATTTTTCTTTCTTTCTTGATATCTTATAGAATAAAATAAATGAGATAATTATTTCATTATGATGAGTGATAGAACATAGGTAGATTGTCTCTCATTTATAAGAAAATTAAATAATTAAAGTCATTACTTTATAGTGCTCTAAAATTAAATCTCTTTTCCTTTCCAAAGGAGAGAGATGTGATATATTATATGCTTCTGATGGGCATTTTCCCTTTAAAAATCTCAAGAAATAAATCCAGAGAGACAGTGTGCGAAGGATGTAGTGACTTGTTCTGTGCCAATAGGAAAGTAGTACATTTGAAAGTAACCATGGAACAGGACTGCCAATAATAGGTTCACTCACCATTGCCTGGGCTGACAGGTGAATTAAATTGAAAGATACGCCTGCCAGGTATTTGGAAGACTTTCTTCTCACCCCATTATATGCTCTGAACTTTATGTTGTGTCATTGTGATAAAATAAGAAATTGCAGCGTAAGGAGCCAGCCTTTAGCTCAACAATTTAAGCCATTTCCTACGTGTTTGTAACACTCTATGTATTTTCTCACTATAAAGAGGAATAAAAACCATCTCAGGTTGGACACATTCAATAATTTCTATTACAGTGGACATGACCCATTGCTTTAACTGTAGCCTTTAGTTTCCTTCATCTTCAGATTTAATTTTATAGGCATTGTAAAATGACAATTGGGTTATGGCACTTTAAAAAGCCAAAAGTTTCCTATCTGGGTCTATATAGGCAAAGTGAAGACAGGAGCTGACATGGTTATCTGTAATTTGCTATCCCAATTTTTAACATTCTTACATCTATAATTGCTTTAATTCAGTACTTAGTTTCCTAAGGCTACAACACTGAGGGTATAATAAAAAATAAGAGAAACACAGTCATCAAACTTATGAATTTACATTTTGATAGAGGATTTGAGTTTCAATGTAAATATAATAATTTGAAGTTAAAAATGAATTTGCCACAATCATTAAATTTATTCAGACAAATACATATTCAAAGAAACAAAATCAATTAAAATGGTTGTTAAGATACAGATAATTAAAATAGGATGATGCTTTACAGAAAAATTGGTTAATTATCCTCTATTATAACAACTGGGAAAGGCCTCTGTCAATAGATTTTTCCATGTAAACTGTGATTCAAATGGTTCAGGATATAGCACTGAAAACTTTTGAGAAATATATTTTCAAGCTAAAGGAGAGCTATAAAGAAGCAATAGTACTAGTGGAAAACTCTTTATCATTCAGAGCAAATTATACATTCCATACATAGTATCTTTAAAGTAAGTCTATGTATAATATATATATATATATCTATATATCTATATATATATCTATATATATATATATATATATAGAGAGAGAGAGAGATAGATATTTAATGTATACTAAATACAGATATATATTTCCTGTAATTTTTTGCTTGTGTGTGTGAATGTGAGTGTGTGTGTGTGTGTGTGTGTGTGTGTGTGTGTGTGTGTGTGTGTGTGTGTGCCTGTGTCTGTGTGTCTGTCTTTGCACTCATTTGGACAAAGAAGCCAGAACATGTAGTGGGTATTTGACTTAATCAGCCTCCCAAGTCTAAGGGATGGAAGAAGGGCAGGTGTTTCTTTTTTTCTGGGAAAAGAGTTGCAGTTTAACCTAGCTAATTTCCCATGGCTAGCAAATTCATGGAAGTACAACAAGGAGAACATATCATTGCCATTTTCCTAATCCAATATATTTATCACCTATTTACTTTATATGTATGTTCATGACAATAGGTAAGATAGCCTTCACACATTACCAAATAAGCATTTTTGTTGTAGATGGAGAAAATGAAAGGAAGCTGCAGATGGTCAAATTGCAGAACATGACTAATTGACTGTGGGTTGACTAGCTCATCTTTCTATCTATCATCTATCTATCATCTATCTATCTATCTATCTATCTATCTATCTATCTATCTATCACCTATCTATCATCTATATATCATCTATCTATCTATCATATTATATATTATATATATATATATATATATATATATATATATATATACATACCGCTACAACAGTACAGAAAGACTACAATAGCCAGAGGCTCAAGATTCTTCCCTCTTGCTAGACAGTATCTTCAAAACGTGACAGAGAAGCTTCACCTGTAAATACCAGCATTGTGGTCACCTAAACAAGACCTGTGTGCTGTCAATACTAGTTGACCTACCATCTTGCTTGGAGAAAATTTCACACAGTCTCACTCGTAGATGAAGAACTGCAAGGAAGCAGTGGATGATAAGAAAGGGAAAGTTAGTCTTCTCCAAGAATGTGCCCTTTGATAGGTGTACCACTCTCAGAGGAAAAGCTGGGGTAGGGCATGTTAGTAGGTGAAAGTCAGGATTGGATTTAAATGATGTAAATAACTGTATACACATACACAATTAAAAAATCAGCTTGGCAGCTGGAGAGATGGATCATTGAATAAGAGCACAGGCTATGCAAGCATGAAGAGCTGTATTTGAATCTCAACATGCAGGTTAATAATCTGGATATTGCTGAGCATGCCTGTAACCTGAGAGATGTAGTGGGTGGAGACAGGAAGATGGATAAGTAGTGATGCAGGTTATCAGCTGAATTCCAGATTCAGTGAGAGATCTTGTCTAAAAGGCATAAGTTGGAAAGAGACTGATACTTGATGCCCTCATCTGGAATCTACCTATATAGATCCGTAAGCACATACATGTCCATATGCAGCACAACTCTTCATACCCTGCATATACTTTCTCCCACACAAGATTTCCAATTTTGTAAGATGAAAATAGGTGTTGAGATGTATCACAAAACAAGGTAAATTCAATCTTGACACTAATGAACTGAAAATTTGATACAAGTAGTCATGACACTGTTTCCCTGTGAAACACAATAAGACCAAGATGACTCTATGCCCTAAATGATTTAAATGATGTAAATAACTGTATACACATACATAATTTTAAAAAAATTAGCTTGGCAGCCGGAGAGGTGGATCATTGAATAAGAGCACAGGCTTTGCAAGCATGAAGAGCTATATTTGAATCTCAACATTCAGGTTAACAATCTGGATGTTGCTATTTTTACTTTTTTATTTCCCAGAAAAACAAGTATTATCCATCGTATGTGCTAGAGAATTCTGGGGTTGTATCATTTAAACTCAGGTATTTGTAGCCCATGTTTAGAGCTATTTGTAAATATGCTAGCATGATTAGGACAATATGAATATGCCTGTCCATAATTTTATTCAGTGGTGCCTTGTGTAGCCCTGTGCATTTAGACACAGAGTACAGCAGTGTAGTTTTGGTGTTCATTCATTTAAGATCAAGGCATAGAATGCCAATGAGGCTCTACAGAGAGCTGGAAGTTTGTACAGCATTATTATGAACCAGGTCAGGACACACCGAGCTGTGGACTAACACAGGGATAGTAATATGTGAGCCATGTTTTCTCAACTGTCTGTAACTGAAACTATGTTAAGGAAAGTGAGAGTGGTTTTTAAATTTATCGTATATTCTTGAAAGTCACACACTTTATATAATGATCACATGCATCTAACTAACACCTTATCCCCAACAACTCATTGTGTCCTCCAAGCCATTTCCCTCCCGATTCATGCCCTTATATCACTATGTTATTATTTTTACTTTTTTAATTTATGCATTCGCTGAGACAAAATGTATTATAGCCTACTTTTAAAGAAGTGATGCTCCTCACAGTAAACATGTCTACACCACTTATATATTCCAATGCAAAAAGGCAACAAAGTGGATGGCGTTTACACAACACAACTATTTAAATGAAAATAAATGCAAAGGAGACCTGGGCCCCTTCCAAAATTGAGTCTTGCTTGGTTTTCAAGCTTGTAAAACAATTTTGATCTCTGTCAAAGCTAATTGGGAGGAATTATGCCTTTCCTCTCCGTGTTTTATAGTCTCTTCCCTTCAGGACTGGAGAGCACATGCTGGCTTCTTACACCCTTCTCCTGGGTGCTTCATTAGTGCCAGACTAATGAAGAAGGAATCATTGGCCAGCAAATTTTCTTTCTCTCTTTTGCATTATTTAATCTTCTGGCCTCTGAAGCATGCATTTACAACAGATATGAATTCATTGAATGAACAATTTGTTTTATTTAATAAATAATAAAAAAATTGTCAAAGAAACAATATTTAGTTAAATATTGTTTCCCAACATAGCCAAGAGATCTGAGATCCTAAAATTTCTGTAAAGACCTTCAGGTTCCCACACTTCTTTGCATTACTCTTAGATATTTTAAAGATCTTCAGGGCCCTGCACTTCTCTGCACTACTGTTAACTGTTGTAAAAATCGTCAGGGTCCTTCACTTCTCTGCACTACTGTTAACTACTGTAAAGGGCTTTAGGGTCCTGCACTTTTCTGCATTACTGTTAACTGCTGTAAAGATCTTAGGGCCCTGCATTTCTTTGCATTACTGTTTATCTTGGAAACTAGCTGACCAATCTCTATGTCAGACCTTTAAAATTATATAGCTCCATTATTGTTAAATGATAATTTCTTATCAGTACAAAATATAGGTCTAGTTGTCAATAAATGTCTCCCAGTCCTTTTTAATAGAGTTGCCTTTTTATTAGGTTGATATTGCTTCTAAAAATAATTCATTTTTCAGTATCTCAGAATTGAATATGTCCACATTACTAACCAGACAGGGACAGCTACATCATTTTCTCACTAATTATCATTTGTTTATTTGTGGTGTTTGTTCATTTAATTTCTTGTTTGCTTATTTATTTACTAAGATGTAGCCCTGTGGACCTTAAAATGAGTTGGTAGCTGGGATTAGCTTGACCTCTTTCTTCTCCTGCTTCTTGTTCTCATGTGCTTGGAACATAGGCATGAGCCATCTATCTCAGCCTCTCCTGATCTTTTTATATTATGAAATGCAAATGCAGTGTTGAGTGTTCAAGACCAGTGTGTAATGTGACACTAAGTGTTTTAATGAGACATGAACAAAGCTGAAGAAATCTGGATAACTGCTATGGATGTGTCACAAAACCTAGGCTGACAACACTTCATCTATGTGCAATAAAAATTTATTCCAACCATGTTAAATTACTGCTTTTGCTAGTAGTGCTTCACATACATAGCTAACAGCTCTCCATTCTGCAATATTTAAGATTATCCTTAAACTACTCATACACATCACCAAAGCTCAATAACTTTCATAAGATAATTTTTATGTTTCATGAACAAAATAATATATGTTATAGGTTGTTGCCCTAATTTATAAAAGAAAATGGCAGCAAACATGAAATTCAGAAAACATGTGTTTATTGTTTCATAAAATGCAAAAAAATAATACGTGCTAAATATTACTTGTTTTCAGCCGGCCAAACTCATCCAAGAGGAAATTTGGAAGATGAGATAGACATCATTGAACTTTTAACTAAACAACAGACTATGGAAATATATTTTTTAAAGCAATGCTATTAGTGTGATCTTAATAATGCAGAAAACAAATTTTATGTTATGCAATATGTAAGTGATTAACATACATTGATTTTGGTTATATTGATTTTATTTAAAGGTAATACAATGAATCATAGGTCAATGGATTATTAGTTAGTTACAATTTAAAACATAATAGAAAATAAAGATAAGATTATAATGAATTAGATTAGGCAATAAACCCCTCCATATGTTATTAGGTACAACAATATAAATGGCTTTTAGATAAAAGCCCCCAACTCTAGATGAAAAAACACAACCCCCTAATATATTATCCTTACCAAATCAATTAAGTTTCCTATGCAAAAATGTATCTGTTGATGAGATTTGGATCCTATAAATGTGAGTTTTGTTCCATGTGGATAATTCTAGACATATAGAGTTGTCTTGAAAAAAAAACAAATAACAACAAAATAACAGGCCATAAAGGATCTTCACATGCATTGATTTTATTTGCAGAAGACATTTGTGGAAAAATAAATTTTAAACCAATGTCCACATCTCAATTGATTTCACTGCATTTATTAAGCTTTTGAGAGAACTGGAACAACATAGTACTGAATAAGTCCATGTGGACATCTCCTTAGACAAAGTACTGCTGCTTCTTTTGAAGGGACTGTAAAACTAGACCCTAAAGATAAACCTCCATGGCCATTTTACTAAACCAGCATACATTCTCACTATATTCTAATTATTGTTCTTAAACCCACAGTTAAGTACAGCCAGCAATCTTTTATAAGAGCATTCTTTTAGCAGTGGACAGTAGTATTCCAGAGTTCCATAAACAGTCAACAGGCAGAGCATAAAGGAGAGTGGATTGATCAGCTCCAACTGGTTCATCTATAACACAATTACTACGCTGACTTCTTGGAGAAGATTGTAGAAGAGGAGGAACAAAGATTGTAAGGGCCAGAGGAATAGGGTGTCTGGTACTAGATACTATGAGAGGGATGCGGAACCCATGAAAAATCTCTTATACCTTTTTATTTTTAACCAAATCTTTAATGACTGAACCATTTCTCTAGCTCTTACCCATAAAATCTCAACAGTATGCTTTCATGAATAAGACATTTGTAATGATATGTAGTATGAATGTTGTCATGCCAGTATGAATGGGTGATATTTCATAGAGCCCCCAACTCTAGATGAAAAAACACAACCCTCTAATATACTATCCTTACCAAATCAATCAGACCTACACACACACACACACACACACACACACACACACACACAAACACACACACACACACACACACACACACACACACACACACACACACTTGTTATATAAATACATGTGTATATGACAATAATAATTATACAAGAAACATTCATGAATTTGAGAAGGCAAAGGAGAAGTTAGAGAAGAAAGAAGGAAAGGATGTGATATAAAGTATTTATGCAGAAGTTCTAACTAAATAAAAAAGAATTCTTAATTAACAAAAAACCATACACAGGCCTGGAGAGATGACTCAAGAATTAAGAGTACTTGATATTTTTGCAGATAGTCAGAATTCACATCAAGTGGCTCACCTTTAACTCCAACTCTTAGGGATTCAATGTGTCCAGCTTATGAAAGCACCTAGAATCACAGGTACCCACACAGAGACACATGTTTGTATTCATTAAAATAATCAACAACAAAAATCTTTAAAAATAATCTCATAATTAAAACATATATACAGCCATAATGTTATGTGAAATATTCAGGGTTTCATTGCACATTAACATTAATTTTATTCATTTATCACAGGTCATTTGCTTATTTAGTTACTGGCAATAAATGTAAAGGATATATCTTATGATGAGGTTTTAAAGGTCTTTTATATATTTAATGAAAAGCTGCTTCAACATTACAATATACCATAAGATCTTTCTGTTTGTGCCTGTAACATCTTTCCTTATAGATGCAATTATGTAGGTGGCTCTTATAAGTCTTATTTTAGAAAGAGTCCCATATTTAGTATATCCCATAATGACTTCACTGCCATTTTTTCCTATTATTCTTATGATCATTTCAACTTGCTTTTGAGATACCAGCTTAGTGTTTTTCATTTTTCAAATGACCAAGGTAATTTCTGGGGCCATAGGAACAGGGTGTTTCCAAATAAATACAGTTTCCATTATACCCAAAGAATATCCTCTCAGGGGATTATAAAAGCTGTAATTTCATTTCAGGGTTCCTATGACTAAATCGCTTGAGTTTGCTCTTACAATTTATGACATTACATGCACCCTCAGAGGAATTATACTCTTATAATACCCCTTTAGATATATTATTATTTTTATGTTATTTTTTTCATGTCTAAAAAGGTTGTGCTACTGGCGGTTAATGGAAGAGCAGATTGTGTAGTAACCTCTCCAGTGATTTTAGCAATTTAAAAGACAACTGTATCTTAACAAAAATACATTTCTACAGCGAGCAATTCATGTGGACTAAAGTACAAAGTATACAGAGTTCTAGCTTTCAAACTGCATCTTGGAGCTCTTGACTGCTTTTCGAATTCATACCCTTCAATGAGGATAATTACCAGGTAATCACTTTAAGAAAAAACTGTATTGTTTGCAATACAGTCCATTCCTTCATACATAGTTTAATAGAAATGGGTTAATAGTTAATAGTTTAGACAGAGCTAGACAGTAAGAAGCCTGAGCCATTGCCCAAACAATTTAAAATTAATATAAGTCTCTGTGTGTTTATTTGGTGTGAAACAGCTGTGGGACTAGGTGGAACAGAAATTGTCTTCAACAGATAACTGTGTGTGCATGGCCAGCCTGGTCTACAAAGCTAGTTCCAGGACAGCCAGGGATACAAAGAGAAACCCTGTCTTGAAAAGGCAAACAAATAAATAATTATTCTCAAATATGTAAAATGACATATTGAGCAGTCATTGCTAATTCTTTCATGACAGATCTTGGATATTACAGCACATGTAAGAAATTTGAGGATTTCTATTCTTTCCAGGAATTCTGAGTCCATGCACCCATATTCCAAATTCTTCAAATCAGTTCATAATGTTTTATGTTACCAAATAAAGTGTATTTGAATAAATCATGCCATTGTCAGTGTAAATCTATACATAGGATTAATGCACAAATCTACATTTATAACAAACTGTAAAGAACCAACAATTGAATTAAAAAATGAGAACATAAAATGGAGTGACATCTAGAAACACAAAGCTGGCAAATACATTAAAAAATGTCAGCAACTTCAGCCAATTATGGAATAGAAATGAAAACTCATTCTAGTCAATATGTCTTTTGCCAAGAGCAAAATTGCTGGCAAACATTCAGGTAAAAGAAACCTGATGGGGAATGTTCTTCTGTGTATATGACTTCTTGGTTGATGAATAAAACACTGTTGGCCAATAGAGAAGCAAGATAGATGGGACTAGGAGTTGAGGAGGATTCTGGGAAATGTAGTAAAGAGAAGTCGCCATGTGATCCAGGCAAGAAGTGACTTAGCAGGCAGAATCAGAATATAAGCAAGGACAAGCAGGAAGTTGATCTCTGAGCAGATGTGGTAATAGACCACAATGTAGTTAGAGCCCTGGAACTTTCACTGGTAAGATAAGGCCACGTGGAAATACTTGCATTATTAGAAATGGGTTAATAATTAAGACTGAGCTAGAAATAAGAAACCTTAGCCATAGGCTCAGAGACAGCTGTGGAACTAAACAGAAAACCTCATGCTACAGAAACCCTCAATTTTTGCTGTTAAGACTGCAATGAGTCTAGCTATAATTGGAATATATATGTATGTATGTATTAAGTATGTATGTATGTATGTCTCTCTTTGTATTAGATTCTTTTTTCATACAATATATACTGATCATGGTTTCTCCTCGCCCAACTCTTCCCAGATCCTCCCCAACTCTCCAGCCACTCAACACCACACCCTGTCTTCATTTCTTTTTAGAAAGAAATCAGTATTTTTTTGTCTTTCTCTTAAAATAAAACATAGAACGACCATAAAAACATCTCTATCAGTTTTGGTTACATGTTGGTAGATTCAAAATAAGCATACAGGAGAGATGCTTACATTCCATACTTACCCCACCACTCTTCCAAGTGGCTTATCTATAAAAGCCACCTCTGTATCCAACAGGGAACATGTGTGTAAGAAAATGCACTACACTTATGTACTATAGGCTCTTTAGTCATATTGAGGGGCAGATCATATCATTTCCAACAAGATCATGTTAAGTGAAATATACCAAGCATAGAAAGACAATTATTACAGATTCTCTCCAATATGCAGAATCCAGATTTAAAAATTAAGGCATGGCAGAAAAGTTAGGAAACAAGGAGAGCCCATAGAGAGACATACATGGTCCCCAGGAGAAGGGGAAAAGGACAAGATCTCCTGAGCTATTTGGGAGCATGGAGGGAGGGGAGAGGGAGTTTGGAGAAAGAAAAGGGGAGAAGAGGAGGGAAAAGAGGACATGAGAGAGCAGGAAGATTGAGTCATGTAACAACTCTTTCTGCCAACCAAGCCCTGCCACCATGATAGCACTCTCCACCAGGCCAACTGAGTTCTGCCCACCACCACATTAAGGTCCCAAGTAAAACAGAGAGATTTATATTAGGTATAAATGCTGCTTGTCCAACTGACTGGGATTTTGTACTTTCTAGCTCAGTCTTAAGTATTAACCATAAAGACTTATCTTACTGGACACATGGTAGGTCCAGAGCAGAGAGCAGGAGGAAGAGAAAAAGGGATGACTTCCTTCTTGTCCTTGCTTATATATGAGTCTGCCTGCTATATTACTTCCTGCCTATATTACTTCCTGCCTATATTACTATCACAAGACTCCTTTTTACTATATTTCCCAGAATCCTCCTTCACACCTAGTACCAACTATCTTGCTTTCCTATTGGCCAACAGTACTTTATTTATCACCCAGAAATATACACAGAAGGACCTCCCCCATCAGAGTCAGGGGAAGAATTGAGGAGAGCAAGAAAAGAGATACCATAAAAGAGGGAGCCATTATAGGTTTAAAGAGAAATCTGGCCCTAGGGAAAGTTCAGAGATCTACAAGGATGACACCAACTAACAATCTAAGCAATAGTGGAGAAGCTACCTTAAATGCCCTCCTCTGATAATGAGATTGATGACTTTACATGCCATCCTAGAGTCTTCATCCAGCAGCTGATGGAAGCACAAGCAGACCCCCACAGCTAAACACTGAGCTGAACTCTGAAATCCAGTTGCAGAGAGGAAGGGGTGATGAGCAAAGGGGTCAAGACCAGACTGGAGAAACTAAAGAAACAACTGACATTAACAAGGAGTCACACATGGACCCCGGACTGATAGCTGGGAAACCAGCATAAGACTGTTCCAGAACCCCTGAACAAGGATGTCAGTTTGGAAGTCTGGTTAATCTCTGGGGCCTCTGGTAGTGAATCAGTATTTATCTCTAGTACATGAATGGACTTTGGGAGCCCACTCCACATAGAGGGATGGATGCTCTGTTAGCCTAGACACATGGGGAGGGTCTAGGCCTTGCTCCAAATGATATGACAGACTTTGAAGATCCCTCATGGAAGGCCTCACCCTCCCTGGGGAGCAGAAAGGGGATGGGATAGGGGGTTAGTGGGGGGCAGGGGAGGAGGGGATGGAGAGGGAACTGGGATTGACATGGAAAAAAACTTTGATTCTAATTTAAATAAAAAAGAAAAGAAAAAAGGGTTGTAGGGAACCTCCTAATCATGCCTCCTGGGGATGGCTACAGGTGTACCCGGCCAAGCCACCTAGAGCATAGTCAGGGTGATATGAGGGCGGTTTAAGAGGGAGGGGCACACACCTGGTAGCCCCTTCTTCCTTTCATCATCGGCTTGCTCTGTTGCCTGGCTAGGTTGCCTGTAAGTAAGGCATCTCCCTAATAAATACCTGAATATTTATTATTTAGTCAGTTTTCCTGACTCCGTATTGGTAATTCACTCATTAAAGAGTCATTCTGACATTAGAAAAATAACAATTAAGGCATGATAAACATTTGAGGATCAAAAAATGCTAAGAAAAAAGAATATGATCAAAATATTATCTAAAATATGTGAATGTACATGTAAAAATGTCATAGGAACCCCTTTTGTTTTGTACAACTAATATCCAATGAAAACTAAAATGTTTTTATGCAGTAAATGTGGTTTGCCATATACAACAAAACATGCCCATTTTTATGTTTTTTTTTTCAAATTTTATGTGCGTATATGATTTGGCTACATGCATTTCTCTGCACTACATGCATTCATAGGCCAAAGATGGTGTCAGAATTTTTGGAACTATAATTACAAATCATTGTAAGCCTCCCTGTGGATCAGAACTGAATCTTTGACATTTGTAATTGTAGCAAAAGTTTCTAAAGTGAGCCATTTCTTCAGCTACATACGACAAAATTAATGAGCATAATTTTACATAAAAATAACTTTGAATATATTCTATAATCACAACACCCACAGAAATTAATAATACTGATAATAATACTGATAATAACTATCAGCAAAATATCTTAACATTAAATTGACATTTTTAATGTTTGTTTCTACCAGTCTTAGTTTCAATATTTCTATTTTCCTTTTATGTTTGGCATTTTTAGATATCCACAGAGTGAATTTCATTCTTTCCCTCCTCCAACGAAGTCTTTTTCTTGAGAAGTGCTCCTCCTACACTGACCTCTGACATATGTGTATAGCTCACTTGATTTTTTCAAACTTTTTTGCATGGGCATGGGAGGTTATTCATGAGATAACAGACCACTTTACAGAAGGTGCACCACCTAAGAAAATGCTCAACCCAAATCTCAATAGAGTAGATATGATTAATAACTTGTACAATGCAGGAGTACTCATAGCCTCCATATGAGTATTTACTATACACATAATTGTAAAAATGGGTTAGCTTCAGCTTTATTCTTCATAAAGTTAACAATATTGATAAATAATGTCATGAGAATGTACTACAATGAATATTTCATTTTTGCTTATCTTTCTCATCCACAATGTCTCTCAATTACAGATTTGAACCCATGACAATATATTTTCTTTGTCATCATTACTTTGTGTACCTTTCACTGAGTAAATACATAAATATAATCTTGTACATTTTCCAGTACCTGCTGTGACCTTTTTAGTTTGTTGATTATAATTCTCCTGAGAGAATGGAGTCTGCATAACTGCTCAAACCTTTTATATCCTCCTACTGAATGATAGATTCTTAGTTTCTCTGCAGTGAAATTATAGTAATTGCGTTGTCCAAATAGAAGAACATTTGAGCTCAATTGTGCTGGATTATTTCCACTCTCTTCTGGCCATATAAAAATAAATAATGAATTTATTTATTATTTGAGACTCTAATTATGAGTAGCCCAGCACAGCCTGTAACTTCACATCATTCAAACTTAGTATAAGGACTGGTGTTAAAGCCCAGGGCTACCAGATTTTAAATTCTATTTGTTTAAACAGTAAAATTCTTGACTCATTTTTTAGCAGTTTCACATTATGCAAACCAACACAGCTTACCTTCCCAGCCCTCCATAACCACTCCTTCCTTACTTTTAAAGTGCCCCACAGAAGGAAACACATCCAAAATTTACTTATAAATAAAACAGTACAAGAAATAAAACAAATTTTCCTACCTCACTCCTGTCTTTCTTGTCTGTCTAATACCTCTTCATTCATCCAGCATGTCCCAGATTGGGACTCCAGAATGTCCTGGATTATACCCTTATGCTTAATTAGCCTTATCCACAAATGTTCATGCAACGAGGCCTGGGAACTCTGGCACACCATCATCACTGGAACCTCACTGAAACTACTCTCTGATATCCTGCTATTGTCATGAGACATGGATCTCTAAACAGGATTATTTGTGTCTCTTATGGAACAGATAGTAAACTGAATTTCTTGAACACAGATGCTTTGATGATTTTTTCTAAATTCTATTGAAAATAGATATTTGAAGTCCTGTCCTAAAATACTGCTCTAAATACTCTTCTCTGGGTGGTAAAGTTCTTTGTAGAGTTACAACAAGTATATCTAACCAACATGGTTGAATCTTCTTTTTCTTACTCCTGCAGACTGATGATGTTGTAAGTTCAAATCACAACTAAGCTATTACTTTCAGCATTGTATTTATGACCAAATTGCTTTTAGTCACATAGTAATATCTGTGTAGAAAGATAATCATAAAAGTATAGAAGAGTTGAGAAATGTATGTGATCTGACACATTATTTTCCTTAAAATGTATATTAAAATGATTCAGTAGGTCAAGCATGAATGAACTCAAGTTAAACTGTTACTCATCTCTTCACACTTTTTAAAATGAGTTTCCATTAAGGAAATCTGCAACTGGTTTTATATTTTCATCACTCATCCATTTAATATTAATTGGATTCAGATAGGAAACATGGAGCCTGTATTCTCCAAAGCATCTCCATCAGTATCTTGACTATAGTCACTGAGTTTCCATTCCTGTCTGTTAAAGCACTTTGGTCATATTCAGTATATTTTAGAAATAGCAAAATCCATCTAAACTTTTTGGAAAACACTGGATTTTAAAAGTTTTGCTTCACAGCTTCTTAGAAACTAATTTTCTAATTGTGCTCACCCAAAATAAGTATGTGAATATGTTTTACATTATTGCTGTTATTATCACATATAATTAATTACAATCTTAAGATTCGATTGAATGACAATCTGGAAGACCATCTTTGATTTTCTCAGTGGGATGCCATGTTGATGAGCCTGCTGTGTTTGCAACAACTTTGTGGATGCAGGAATCATAAGTGTTCAAAGCAGGTTCGAGACATTCCATGGAGCTGTAATCCTCTACACTGTTTCTTTCCATGGGGAGTTCCTCTGTTGATTCTCTACTCTTATCCTCTGCCATTGCTCATCTTACTACCTTTCCTCATTTCCAAGCTCAGATTCCATGGAAAATCATCCCAGTCACAATTTACTTAGCAACAGAGATGTATTTAATTTGTAAAATTCTTACCAAACTTAATGTTTCTCTTATCATGTGGGGTACATGAATGGACCTTTTGAAAATACTGGCGAAAATATCAGGAATGGTATGTTCAATAGAGATAGAATAAAGATACAGTGATGGGATATAATGCATATCTATGATGTCCAATTCCACATTCACTTTTGATGCCCTTCAATATTTCTATTAATCTTTGGTCAATTACAAAACATAATCAAATTATTAAAAGATGCCTCTAGAGCCAGGTTGTGGTGGAGCATGCCTTTAATCCCAGCACTCACTCAGGAAGCAGAAGCAAGCAGCAAGTGGATCTCTGTGAGTTGGAAGCCAGCCTCCAAAGTCACAGAGAAACCCTGTCTCAAATAAAGAGCAACAACAAAGTTGCCTCTAATCTAAAGTACTCTTATCCCTTAATTTTCTTTCATCTGGTTTTTTTCTTTTTTCTTTTATTGACTTTTTAAGGTTTTGTGCATGCATACCTGTGTGTGAGTGTGTGTGTGTGTGTGTGTGTGCGTGCGTGTGTGTGTGTCTATGTCTGTGTGAGAGTGTGAGTGTGTGTGAGTGTGTGTGTGTGTGTGTGTGTGTGTGTGTGTGTGTGTGTGTGTGTGTATACAGGCATGTATGGGTACTTTCAGTGTACCAAAGAGAAAATCAGATTCCTTGGATCTGGGATTACAGGAAACTGTGAGAGACAAGAATTGGTAGGAATTGTAGGCTAGGATCAAGTTCTGGTCATTGCACAAGGAGCAAGTGCTCTGAATTGTTGATGCAAGTTTCTAGCCCATCTTTATTATCAAGATACATTTTGTTAACTGTTTTTTAAGCAAAACTGTCAAATATTTGATTCCCATATTAAATTCTCACTATATATTAAATCTGTGCCAGATATTTGGATCATATAGATAAGCGAATAGGAGTGCTTATTATTACTATGTTCAGATAACGAATTTGTGGGTAGAATATAAAGAAATGCAGTAAATTTATCAACATGATTTTTAAACTCTTGGAAAATAACTCTATAGCTGAAGTTATTACTTACATTTGTGTGGAAATCATAAAAAAGTTAAGAAAATTTCACAAGTTGAGTTTTACAAACTCAGTAGAAGTCAATGTATAAGTTATGGTAAGAAAAAATGTATCATACAGGCAAGAATACTCTCCTTTTGTTTCTGAAACTGCAATGCATGCTTCTTTCCCATATTTTATTCTCAGATACCCTGGACTGACATCATGATGTTTAAATCCCCATCTTATTTCATAATTCCACTGAGAACATATTATTAAATATATTGGTATCTGGATGCAAGATAGTATGTAGTTTTTCCTGTATATGACAGACACTGTCTCTACACAACCGTTATTTATTAATAAAGATGAGAAATTAAAAGGAAATGAATAAACAATGATGGTTGTAATAAGATAAATGAGGAAATACATTGAGTCTTGACACATATTCAAGAGAGAATCAAAGCGTATTCTATGGTTCATGAAAGCTGCTATGAGGACAAGATGTAGACAAGAGATCTAAAGGTTCTAAAAGTCACATGTGTTAATGCCTTCACCTCACCCTTTATGCCAGGGTGAGGAGATGAATGCCTTATTGAATTTGGCCTCTTTGAAGATAATTATAGCTGCACTTTACAGAACTGATTGAGGATTAGCAATAATGGAATCTGAAAAAAAAGTAAAAAAAAATTCTAAGAACTAATAAGAAAAAAAAGATCATGATGTAGGGCAATGGGACTGCCTGGCTTCCTGGAATGGTGTCCTCAAACTTCACATTTTTAATGGTGCTGCCCCTCTGTTCTTTCAGGGTGACATGTTCTCTTCCATGTCTCTCAGAAGCTGCCTTAGAACTACTGAGTATTTATTATCCACATCATTTTACCCTCCACGTATTAGTAATATTTTACAGTCTTAATTTTCCATAAAAATTTACTTCATTTCAACATGGTTGAGTGTCACTAGGAAGACTACATCAGAAGGGCAATATAGTATTCACTTATTTTTCTTTTTGTGACTAATCTCACTGTGTTCACATTCAAATATTCAAGTCTACATGAACTGTGTTTTTATGTAACAGCAACACAATTAGGAACAATTAGGGTCCTCTGATTTAACAAACACACTTGTGTCTCTTATGCCAGTTTACCTTCACTTAAACTCCACCTTTAGTGGCTCCTTCCCCTTTTCTTTCACACCTTGATTGGGTTTCATGAAACCTTTGATATGAGATGTCTACTCCCTATTTCTCCTCTTGCCCTGTCTATAAAGATCATTACACACTAATATGTCTCTAAACATAAATTTTATAGCTTTTACTTTTACTACTTTAAAGATCTCCATCTTTATGTCTCAAAATACCAGTGTAGCATCCTAAGACTATTTATCAAAAACAATAAATTGATGCAAATTGCAAAATAATAATCAGGTATTTATCTCATAAACCAAGATCATCATCTTCTGTGTTAATAGGTGTTGCCTCTCAAGTTTGTTTTAGCCAAAATAATAGTTTGTTTGTTGGTTTATTTGCTTGTTTTTAGATTTAGAGACTCGTGGATCTCAGGTTTTTACATCTGCTATGTAGCTGAGATGACTCCAAACTGATCTTTCAGGCTTCTGAGAACATAGATATCCTCCACACCCTCAACTAAACTATATGTTCCTGTCCTCATCAAAAGATCTTTAACCTGCCTTTAAAAAATTCCTTGTTTTTCTTCAATTACACTTCTTCATTTCTTATTGCTTCTTCATTGATTTTTCTGGTGAGGAAGTATGAAGTCCATTATAATATTTTGCATGGACTACTAGAAGTGCACAGTAAATAATTGTACTCCTTATTCCTTCTTTCCAAATTTGGCCTTCCAAGCTGTATCCTATACAGGTTGGAACTTAATCATGCTCTTTGATAATTTAAATGTACTAATAACTTCCCTTTACAGTAAGATCAGTTTAAACTGTCAAAAGGCCAGAAGATTCCTAATTCTCTCATATGATTTCAAATCCTGCTTTCCCTCACCTTAATATTGTGAACAGGTAATGTTATAAAGATATTTTTCCTTCACACATACCTTGCTAGTTCACTCCAGGTGTTTACACTTGAGACTTCTTGCACTGCTTACTTCTACTCTTCCATAAGCACCTATGGCCATGTCAGTTATGTTTTTATTCAATAATCTGTTATTTTCTTTTTAAGTTGATTAAATGTCGGGTCATGTATATGCTAGTTAAATACTTCTTCCACTTATCTTTCCTCTTGGCTTTTCTATATCTTTCCATCCTATATTATCAACCATCTGTTCATTGATAGAGTTTATTGTCATCTCTTTCACTTACTGCTTTGTTCCAGAATCCAAATTAAATGTTTTCTGAGTCAAAGTAGGGACTCTTAGTGAAAGACTCATGGTCACATTTTGATCTTAGCCACCTTCTTCAGCAGACAGAAATTTAATTGAGAGTAGATGCAGGTGTAGTATGTACAGGGATATCTAACATGTGGTGTATCCTCATTGAAGTTTGAAAATAATGGATATTCTTAATACAGAAAATCTAAGAGAGTTCAGAATGGTGGAATATTTATGTTGTTTTCTAAAGGACAAGTGAGATTTCATCAAAATCAGAGAGAAATTGTAAAAAGAGGTTTTGGTAGTTAGAAATATCAAATAGAGAATATGAAAACCCCTGGCCTTGGAGAACAAAGAAAGGCATTTGGATCACAGTGGAAATATGATAAAAACTTCACATTTCTATGAATTATGTCTCTATTTTTTTACTAACTTAATGTTTATTCCTCCACTATTCCTACAGTGAAATTGTAACTTTCAGTGTTATGGTAACTGCAGGTGAGCCCTTGGGTGTAATTATATCATAAGTATGGAGACTTCATGGATGGCATCACTGGACTTTCAAAAGAGACCTTAGAGAACTCTCTTCTCTCTTTCCCATATGGGAAAATATCTATCCTCAGAATTTGGCTAGCTACAGCTGTGAGTTTAAATCTCCAGTTAGTATTTAGAAGCCACTGGAACTGTGATACACTTTACAGTTACCTGTCCCACGTAAGACCCGTTGCTAATTACATTCCTTAAGTCTCTGAGCTTGTGTTGTCAGCTGTAACTGAGAAACATCTTTAAAACTTTTTTTACCCTTTGGTCTCAAAAGCAAAATTCTGCTAATGCCTTCCCACAGAAGCTGAAAGCTATCATGGTGCACTATTGCTAAATGAAAATATTCCCTACTCCCTACATTTAATCACCAAGTGCTCTCCACAGTGTCATTCAGGTTTCCCTCCCCTCCTTCATTTCCTCATCCTCTATCCTGAAGACCAAAGGGAGCATCCTCACATCCCCATAAAACTTTCTGTGTATGGTAACCCAGGGTCAGTTATAGAATTGACTTGTCAGTGATGTTCCTTCTCACAACTTCTCAACTATGTGGCTTTTGAGCTTCACGAACCAGTTCAAGAGATACTGTTTCTACACTGACTGGGCACAAACATCTCTCTTTTCCTAACTGTGCTAATTGGACAAGTGGTTGTTTCCCTTTGACAGTGTGATTGCAGCACATCATCCCTGGTTTTCCATTTGTCCAGGCTGACTACCTAACAATATAATTTCTATTCCTAACAATGTACTTCTGGTTTTTCTCATAAGTACTCAGTAGATTCTCACAAATACAAAATTCATATTATTTGGAAATGTAGTTATATTTGATCACTCTTCCAGTCCTAAATGTAAAAGAAACCCGTAATGCCCTATATAATTTTTTTAAACCACACTTTGGTCCTAGAAGCTGTGGAAGAGATGAAATCAATGGAATGGGGATGAAAACTGCAACATTTCTCCCAAACTCCTGCTATATACTATCCTCATAGACAGTGATATCAGCAGTTATTATTTTTTTGGCTAATGCTTTTTTATAATGACCATTTGTCAAAGAAAAATGACTAGATTCCACCTGACAAAATGATTACCATGGCTAGAAGAGGACTCATTTCATAGAAAGCCAGATCATGTTGTGGACAAATTTGCTGGAAGCCAAGCCTGGCAACCTGAGTTCCCTCCTTGGGGAGCATATAATAGGAAAGAACTGTCTCCTGAATATTGTCCACTGACCTCCACACACTTGCCTTAGTATCTGTGTGTGTGCATACACAAACACACAACGAAATAATATACATAAAAAGAATTAGATCAATTTCAAATAAAAAGCTAATCTGCACAAACACTAAAAACTTTTGGAGATTTCTTGTACTCTAAGGATGAATGATGCGCGCAGGTGTTTTGATACTGTGTTGTTATTGCAGAAGAAAGCAGACCCCCAAGCTGTGTTTAAGTTCCTCCTATTGTAAGGTTGCACTGGACTTCGTATTGCTTATTGCTATGTAAAGTGACAATTGGGTGAGAGTGGTGTTCTTCTTGACCATTACAACAATATCTATTGACTATCTTATACCTCTAAAGAACAGTACTGGTCTAGAAAGCATATTTTCCAATAGTAATTTTATGTTTAGAGTAGAGTAATATTGAATAAATATCTGTTGTGCTTTGGGATTGAATAATGGCCAGCAGACATTGAAAATATGTCAGATTTCTTAACATTATCATGAAGAGAATTCTAAATTAACCTGTAGATGCTACAAATTACAAGGAATACTTTTTGGGGGATGGAAGACACATGGTCAATCTCAGATATTTCACTATTAATAAAATTTCAATATGTCATTTAAACACAGACTCTTAAGAGAAGAATCAAAAATCACCAAAATGTAAATTGATTTTCGATGTGGCAAGCACAGCTGTGGGAAAGACGTGCTTTGTATTTGTTCTCTTTCCCCACGGATGCTAAGACTCAAAAAAGGGGGGAGGGAGACTTCTGTAGTGATGTATATTTTTTATGATTTATTAAAGCTTGACTGAGGATTCAGAAAAGCAAAGTTAGCCTCAAGCTGTAGAGATCAGGCAGTGGTGATACACACCTTCAATCCCGGCAGCCAGAAGCTAGGAGGTGGTGTTACATACCTAAAATCCTACGATTTAGGATTAAGAGGTAGATGGAACTCTGTGAGTCCAAGGCCACCCAGATTGACAAAAGATTGAATCAGTTTAAATGAGAATTATAGCTTACATTTTTAGTCCCGCATCAGAGGGGTATAAAAGACAGGAGTGAGAAGTTAGTAGGAGACATTTGTTCTCCAGCCACACTAAGGAGAGGTTACAGTCTGAGGCTTGATGAGAGCTCATTGAGACAGGATCAGCCCATTCAGCCTGAGGTAGAGGTAATAAGCTAGTGGCCAGCTGCTTTGCTTTTCTGAGATTCAGCTTGAAGTTTAAACCCCATATCAATCTCTGGGTCATTTTATTAATTTGTGTTATAGACTTCTACTTAAATTGTAATTGCACATAGAAGATAAATAAAGATTTGGTCAACAATGTCCCATAGAAATGGTTTACTGCTGTGTGGTATGGTATTTGCTAAAAGGTTCTTCACAAATATTCCTCATTGTTCATCTGGAATTATACTTTAACTGTATGGTTCTAGTTTTTTCTGGCAATCCTGTTATGTTGTTTAACATTTAACCTAAAAAATCATTCTCCATCAAAATGCCTCGTCTTGCATAGTCTTATCTTAAATCTCACTTTCCTGAGTTATATTATTCTACCTTCTGACAGGCATCTGAAATTGTAGAGCTTGTGTTAGCTGGTATTGGAGAGAAGGCCTCAGTGGTTTCTCAGAGGTACCATTGTGAAGTTTACTGCTGTCAGAGATGTCTTTATATCCTCAAATTTATTTTCCACTCTGTCCCTATCCTGAGCATGACTACTTTGGCCATTGATCACAAAACAAATTTGAATATAAAATACTAAGGAGTAAAAATACTAATTCATCATGTGTCACCCTTACTCTTATAAAGAGAGTCTGCAGGTGAGAGTCTACAGAAATCAATAACTTGAAGACAGGACCAAAAGAAGTGTTATTTTTTTGCCTTCTCTTTTAATTAAGCATAGAAATGTAAAAGGAATTCTGTGGGATTACTCAATCACTAGAGAGGGTATATGAGTAAATTTATTGATTTATGTATAATACTTTTAAAGCCAATAACAACAAGTTAGAAGAACTTTCAGCACAGAATGACAAAATTTGGGTAATTTCATTTTGATGCAATTCCTAAGTGTATGTGTCTGGACGTAAAAACTAGGTATGTTTGATAAAGGGAAAATATTTGTTTCTGAATTAAAATTCTTATAACCTGAGTATTTTAAAATATTTTGCAACTTTCACTTGGCTTCAATTGCATCAAAATGAAATTACCCAAATTTTGTCATTCTGGAAATTAGTGATCAATGAGGGATGGCCCAGCCTAAGGTGAGTGAAGTCATCCCTGGACTGGTGGTTCCAGGTTCTGTAAGAAAGCAGTCTGAGCATGCTAAGTGAAGGAAGCCAATAAGAGGAACTCATCCATGGCCTACACTCCAGCTCCTGCCCCGAGGTTTCTGTTCTTTTTCAGTTCCTGTTCTGACTTCCTTCAGTGATGAACAACAATGTGGAGCCAAATAAATCCTTTCCTCCCCAGCTTGCATTTTTGGCCATGATGTTTTATTGCAGCAATGGAAACTCTAACTAAGACACCAACAAAGAGAAATGACAAGAGCTGATAGTCTTTAAAAGCTTCTGGAACACCACTGACCAACAACTCCATAGAAAATATCTCACTCCTAGCACTGGTGTCAATGTATAACTATCTTTTTAATAAATTATATTTTATGTTATATTGTCACAGAGTATGACAGAGTGGCACTAGGCTAATGGGAAGATGTCCTAACAGAAGTGCTTTCCTAGTGAGGCTGCGGTGGGCTTTGTGAACATCTGTGGTTTGCACTAGTCTCTCTTTGATAGATACTCATATGGGTCATCTGTGTGGGAGCATCCTTTCATCCTTCTGGTGTGTCATGCAGGATCTTAAAAGAATAATACGTTAGACTTGACACAAATAATTTCACTTTGATTCTGACCACTGTTTCCTCTTCCAGGTCTCAGGAACCAGTGCTTGTTCACAATCACATTAATAAGTCAATGAGCAAATGTTAGAAATTAAACTAATTTCCAGTCTCACCAGAAATGTCCCAACTGTCCACCCTGCAGCAGATATTCAGATGCCTTTTATAGTTGCCTCAATTGACAGTGTCAGTCTTCTATGCTCCTCTTTTCTTTAAAGAAATATGGTCTCTTTTCACCCTAGGCTTTGTTCAACCAACCAGTGATAAGTAGGTACAATAAGTTACTCTTTTCTCCCTTCCCCTGTAATAATATAGAAGTTTCATCTTATAGTGATGCCCAGTTTCCATGTAAGATTGAGTTCTGTATACACTGAGGCTTGGTAACCCACAGATCAGAAGCTGTTTTCCTTTTCCATAACCCTGTTTTCCTCTTTCATGTCCTTACAGCTTCCCAAATTAAAAGCAAAACAATACAAGTAATGACAAAACAAATCAAAACAAACAAACAAAAACACGTGACTTAAAATCGCTATTATAGGAATTGGCCCTAAGGAAACCAAGTGGGGCATCCTTTTTTTAAACCAACATTTGGATGCCTTTCAATGGCTCTGCTAACTCCTTTGAACTTAGTGCCCATACAACCATGGGTACATTAAAAGCAAATAATCTTATAAGAATTTGTTCAATGTCAAGCTTTGTAAAAATACCATATATGGTTGAAAATTTAGTATTTATTTATTTATGAATTATGGTGAGCACACATGCTAGAATGCACTTGCAGAGGGGATAATTTTTGTGGAGTTATTTTTCTTCTGTATTTATGAGGGTTTTATAGATCACATTCAGTTTAGAAGGTTTGCATGTTAAGTACTTTACTCTTAGACATCAGGCAGTCCATACATGGGTTTTAATAATTCTATACATACCTTCTTTTTCTATCCCCTTTTATAAGTACCTCAAGAAATAAAAAAGACAATATTCTTACAATATGAATTTGTTTATTGAATCCATCAGTGATGGCCAGCCATGATGAGGTAAGATAACTCTTTATAAAGATGGCCCTACCTCTAGAAAGGAAATGATAATTGTTCCAACAAATCCCAAGACATTTCAAGTATGGAGAATGACATATATTTCATGTTTCTTCACTCTCCTTATATTATGTTTCCTTAGTATAAGATTTGATAGTTCTCAAAATGTTCTGGATAGTAATCTTTCTAAACTGTAAATTTCTGCAGATATGAACTCTTTCTTGAATGTTTAAAAAAACATTTGTTTTTTCATATCTCAAGTGTAGATGGATGGAACTGTTATCTGTAATTGCGAGTGCCAATTCTTTCCCACTCATCACCGACACAGGCCATGACTCAATTGCAGGGTTGTGTTTCTGTCCCTAAACCAGCAAGCCCTGCTGGTTTATGTCAACAGCCCAAACCTGAAAGTGAATTATAGCCTTGCAGTCAATCTCTATGGTCTGCACAGCAATAGCCAGTTTTTCAGAATGTGCAATTTAGAGACTTGGGAACAGGAGACTTATAAACTGTATTTCTTGAAACTTGTACCAGAGTCAAAGCTGTGAGATTTCAAAATAAAGATTGATATAAAATCAGTTCAAAATACACCTACAGCTTTATGGGCAACAGGGTGTTTTTGTTCATATTCCAAAATTTTGGAGAGGAGTGCAGTCTACTAGTGAAAAAAATATAATGAGTGCTGAAAACTAAAAAAAACAATTCAAATTTTGATTTCTTCAAAATGTACTTTGTAAGATAATAACTTATTCATGTTGATTCATGGACTGACATTTCTAGTTGTTATTATTTATTAATGTGAAATGATTGAATGACAATCTATGAAGATTTTTTTCAAATCCACAAAGCTATACAGAATCTAAATAATCAGGAAAGCATAAATTCATCCTCTAAATATTTCTCAATTGTGTGATGTTTTGTGAGCTTGATTAGATAATTTTCAAATAGCATACTGCTTTTCTGTTAGCGTTCCGTATCATGTAATCCATTTTACTGCACACATACAACATATTCTAACATATCATCAGTTTTCCCTATAAATGGGTGATGTACAAAGTGCACATTTTAAGCTGAGATTGGACAATGTGTAAAGAAAAGATATTTATTTAAATCATAGTTTTTGAGACTGCCAGTCCACGTTCAGACAGTCTATATATTTGGGCTGTGATGAAGCTCTCCATGACAGAAGCAGACTGTCAAGAACAAGAGGTCTTGTTGTAGATCAGAAATGCAATTATTTTTTACTATAACAGGTCTCCCAGGAGCTAAGCCTTGTCCCATGAAAACTATCCCAATCCTCTCCCAAGACAGAGCACTCAACAACCTATTAACTCCCACTAGGCACTGCCATTTTAAAAACACCATGCAGAGAAAATTCCTCATGGTAAATAAAATCTTGGAGAATAGCAATGGAATATACCATTCTGTGGATATGTGGTCAAAAAACCTGAGAGAAACTTCTTCCCTTAAAAGATTATTTATTTCTCTCCAGTTTTCAGATTTTACGTGGAAACAGCTTTTTAAAGGAGAGGGATAGAAAATTTAGATAAGTTCTTTGACTTAAATTAGACATATAGAGTTATATAGTTTATCTTTCATGATTAATTATAATGGTAATTTGTCACACATTTTTTCAAGTGTTGTTATTGTGAGAAAAACTGCATTGAAGAAAACATAAGTTTGTGTCCCCAGTAGGCTTTCTTCAAGTGGAAGAGAATGAACAGTAAGTGAAAATTGAAAATTGTGCAATATTCCAGGTGATAGACACAAAAGACAGAAGCTTTGTGTGGAACTTAAAGGAAACTCTTAGATAGGAGAACAGAAATAAAAAGAATGAGTTCTCTGAATGATTGGAAGGGAAGCATGGCATTCCGGTGTTGGGAAGAATCACCGGTCATGAGATATGAGCTGTGACAGAGAAACAGGAAATCCACAAAAATATGGAACTTAGTAAGAAGGTGATGGTGCAGGGTAGCCTAATGAGGAAAAGCAGGCAGTGGCCCTGCAGGACCTGATTTTTGGCCAACACCAGATTTGATTAGGTGAAGTAGGGTGTTGTAACTTTTTGTGATGAGACAGGAAGAAATGTTTATTCATTTTGGGAAGGGAAGTATGGATGGATCATGGCAAACTCCTACTTATTTCTAATGTGAAACAATGAGGAGCACTTGGTTTTTTTTTTAGAGAAGTAAGGGTACCTTAAGGTAATTTTTTCGTGGAAATGTCCACTTCACCATAGATACCAACTCATGAAACTGTGTCACTGGAGCTCCTGGACAACTCCATTGCTGTGCATTTTGCATCTAGCTCTAACTTTGAGAGGAACTTTATATATCCATGACTTTTCATATTCCTAAATCTTACTAGTTTCATGAACTTCTGATCTTTTTTAAAATATCAAAATTTTTTCTAGTTGTTTTTCCTTGGTTTCTTTCTTTTTTTGATTTCTGTCTGTCTTTCTCTCTTATCAGTATATCCTGACCAGAGTTATGCTTCCCTTTACTCCTCCTTGTGTCCCTCTCACCCACCCAGATCTACTCCTCCTTTTCCCTTAGAAAGGTCAGGCCTCTCAGGGATGTGAACTGAATGTGTTACATGAAGATAGAATAAGATTAGGCACAAGCCCTCATATCAGGGCTTGGTGAAGCAAGCCAATAGGATTAGAAGGGTCCCAAGAGTAGGCAAAAGAGTGAGAGAACAAAGGTCGAATTTTGTACCTAGAGTATAAAGGGAAAGACTTCATAGCCCATTTCAATTAGATGTGGCATTTGATGTCCTATTATCTATCAAAATATTAGAAGCACATCCCAGGTGGTCATTAACATTTAAGTAAACAGAGAAAAATGTCTTATACTTCTACATATTTTGACATCAATAAAATGAATTTTAGTGGAAAAATGTGCTTGATGTCTTTGTTTTTGTTGTTGCTTCTCATCTGGCATTCTTTGTCAAGAGGAGTTTCTTATTTGATATTTGAAATAAAGTTATTATTATCATAATTGTTTTTATTATTATTATTATTATTATTACTATTATTATTATTAATCTACATGATTTTCTGGTAGAGGAAAAGATGGGTTCAAATCATAAATTGGAATGCTGGTCATATCATGAGCAGAACCCGGACTTGAAGTGATTTATCAACAAATACAAATGGGAAAATGAGCCTCAAATTTAGGTGAAATAAACCCATGAAATATCAACACATAGGAGGTAAACTATAATATTTGATTTCTTCATTTGTAATTACATATTAATTCTGTAAGTTATAGTCATCATCAAACATTTTTAACTGTAGAATACAGAACTGGAAATCCATTGCAGAAAACAAGTCAAGTCTTTTTTTTACTCAATTTCATTTTCTGAAGGGTGGGTAGTTCTGATGTCATGCCCCAGCTCAAAAGAAGACTTCGTACTCACTACAGGATACTTTCAGAGACAAAGGGCTGCAATTTCAGCTGGACTTCTGAATTTGTTTAGAAAAGCAAAGATGATCTAGTCCAGGAAATTCCATCTTGTGCCGTTCTGTATATAAAATGATGCATAGTTGTCAATTGACCGTGGTCATAGTATTAGAAATAGTGCAATTACATACTAAAACGTTAGACAGAAAAGAGTAAAATTTTGACTATGACATAGCATTTTAGTGTATGAACAATGACCTTAGCAAACATTGATGGTAAATTCCCATGATACTGCACATCCCACCAACTGCTCAGGCTGGTCACCCATGTACCATGCATGTCCAGCCTTGATTGCTCTCAGAATCACACATACAGAGCAATAAGCTGTTTGTGACTCTACATTAATATTAGATCCTTACCATCCATTTTATGGGCACTAGATTGATTTTAATTAGTATTTGAAAATATTTTATTTTTATTTTTGAAAATTCCACAAATTGGTTACAAATCTAGGCTTTAAGGCCTGAGCTGTCAGTTCTGAAAACATTTCCTTCAGTATACTACTATTTTCCCACATAATTGAATTTTTTGTGTAAGATTCCAATTATTTTATTAATAGTAGAAAATAATTTTAAATAGGAATTATCCTTCTACAACAAATCTGATTAAAGCCAATAAATGAGATGCCATTTTGCTGTATACATGTATATAAGTTATAAAGTTAATGTAAATAGAAACCTCATAAGTGTTTAAAAGTTCAAAATGATTGCTGAATAAAAGGTGTCTGAATGGAAAGAAATCCGGTACATACATAAAATGAAATCCAATTATTTCTTCCCCATTTCCATTTCTCAGGCCGCCCTCATGGCCTTCCAATACAGACCCCTCCCAACTCCACAGGGCCTTTGTGTATAACCCATTAAGTCCAGTACAGCTATTGTAACCCATTTATTCAGAGTATGGCTCCACCCAGTGTAATATGGGAACCCACCAATAGCCACATCTTCAACAAAAGATAATTCTCCCTCACCAAGGACCTATTTACTGCCAAGAGCTGTCAATAGTAGTGTACAAAACTTGATGGTGATATTCAATACTAAATTCAAAGCTAGCAAATGGCAAGTTCTTTCTAATAGTAATGTATCATGTAAGCATACATACAGCAGCCAATTGGCAATCACAAAAGGTGGATCTGGAGTAAACAGTAAACACAGGTCAAATTAGTACAAAATTAATGACTGCTCTTTTTTGCAAATGTCTTGATAGCTTCAAGAAGCAGAGATTAGTGTTTAAACTGTGTATCTAAGAAGCTTAAAATTCTGAATGCAAAGATGTGGGTTTACCCTTTAGTTTAAGAGCTTCAGAAATCTGCAAATAAGATTTTCGGAGACTTTAAGAAGGAAAAAGAGAGTAATATTCTGGCTCATTTATATCTGGGCAAAGCCTGGGTCAGAACTATTCAAAGGGCAGCAATATAATTGCTTCGGATGACCTTTCTAACTTATATACATTTCATTTTTTTTTTTGTTTTTAAAAATATTTTCATCTGGTGTTCTTATACGTTCTTGGTAATTCAACTCAAATACCACTCCCCCTGAAATCTTTGCTTAACCTCTCAAGCAGAGACTTCTCTGGACATGTTTTATCCTGAACACCAAGTTCTTTAAGCCATTAATTTCATCTGTTCAACAATTTAGCTTTCAGATGTAGCTAGCTCATCACCTGTGGGCTGCATGAAATCAGGAATAGCTTTGAATGTGACTCAACATAAGATTATAGATTTAAAACAGCAGGACTATAGGTACAGTATTTGATCATGCATCTGTGTGGTTCTTGGGCACGAACTATACAGATGACAGTTTCATAATACCAAAACTTGGTCTTCCCAGTTACTAAACCCCGAGTTTCTAGTCTAGTCTCCAATATTGTTTACCTGTACAGTAACAAAGTTGCTTCTTAATGTGAATAAATAGCAAGTGATTGTTGGGGTTGTAGATGGAATGGAAGTGTAGAAAACTATATGCATTTAAAACTCAAAGATCTTTTACTATTTTTACCGATAGCTAAACTTTTAAATTATAAAAAAACAAATCATAAGAATATGACATTCATTTTAATAAACTAGAGTGGATGTATGAGAATACACATTTGTGAATGCATTCCATTGTTAAATGTTTTTTTGAGGTACATTTAACATTAGGATAGTAATAACATAGATGAAACATGAATTAGAGCCCCTAGGTGTAAGAAAATTTACTAATTACTTGTGAGTATTGTTGAATTAAGAGATATTATCAACACTGAACACTGAGGAAATCCATTTTTTTAAATTCATTCCTCCAAAAGTCAACACAGAGAGACAAAAATTGTCAAAGCAAAACAAGAAATAAGAAAAGTTCAACAGTAAAGTCAGCATGAGCTTAAAGGATAGAATGTAATGAACAGTTGATAAAGGCTTGATAAGGACTGAAAACTTCAGTTGATTATGCGAATAGGGCTTAGCGTTTCCATTATTGAACATTTTTCTGCAGCTTGTAAGGAACAAAAGATTTCAGGAACCAAGTCTTTAAAAGAAGCAATAATAGCATTTGGAAAATTTATTAAAATACAAAAGGATCAAAAGTCCTTACAGAGCTAATCTGTGTGGTGATCTTGCATTCTCTTTGTACAACTAAATTGAGTCCATAGTATTAAACCTCAACTGCGGGACTGTAATTACACAACTAACTAGCCACCTGCAGTTCAGAGAGTGGGGAGTGAATTGGGTCAGGCTGGAATAAAGTCAAAATAGTTAAATGAGGAATCAAGTGGTTCCACATCCCTGAGATTTGGCTGTTTCTGTGACTATGAACTAGCTGACTCTTGGAATCTCAAAATTTTCAGGGTTTCACACATTTGCACTTACATTATCTCTTAAAAATGGTTTTTAAATATACAAATGAAAGGACTGAACATTTCAGGAAATATATGAAGAGCAAATGAATTATTTTTAAGCTTTACACACACACACACACACACACACACACACACACACACACACACACACACACAAAGTGAGAATAGTAAGTAGAAGTTTCTAGTTGTTTTCTACATGGTATACTGATAACTTCAATTCTCTGCACTTGAACCATAGCATAATCTCTAAAGTTAATTTTATTTCATTTTAAACCTATGAACTCTTAAAATGACTTTTGTTAACTCTGTGTCTATTATATAATCAATGCAATTTTCTACCATCTAGCAATATCTTCTAGAAATTAGACTTATGAACATTAGATAATATATGATATTGGGAGAGAAGGAAAACAGCCACAAATACATTTGACTGGTACAAACTCATGATATATTTCAGGTATTCTTGCTCCACTGCAAGTTTGGAGGATATTATAGGTAAGGCATAAAGAATTATTTACTGGCTAGAGAATATGGTTTAAGTAACAGAATAAAGAAGCCAACAACAAAAAATGATAATAGCAGTAAACCATTCTCAAAATTCAGAAGCAATTGTCCCAAAGTATACTGTTTACTTACAGTTTTGTGTAGACTTCATTTCCAAGGCACAAGCTAGCAGGTATAGAGAAAACATAGATTTTTACAGTGTTTCAATGATAGAAATTGCACTGTTTCATACGTTTCAGTTTCTGGGGAGAAAAACCTTAGTCCCTTGATCAAATCCTATAGTGTAATTCAAACAAATGTTTGTTTGTTTTTTTGTTTTTTGTTTTGTTTCTGCACTGATAGCATGATCGCTCTCAGCACAGTAGTTTGTAGCACAATAAATAAAAGACCCAGAGACAAATATCGATTAAAGGTGTGTACCACCACCACCTCCTAACTTCTGGCTGCTGGGATTAAGGGTGTGTATCACTCACCACTACCTGATCTCTATAGCTTGAGGCTGACTTTGCTTTCTGAATTTCAGGTGATCATTAATAAATAATAAATAATATACCACCACAGCAGTTGGTGACAATGTCTACATAGAAATATTATTAGATATTGTATGGACTCAGGAAGCTTGCTAGCCTTTTATATAGAAGATTCAGCAAAGGGTTTCTTACAGTTCACCTCAGATATAAAGGGAACTTTCATTTGGTGCTAAGTAGTATATATGACAACAAAAATGAATACAAGTATAATCATTATGAACATTAGATAACATAGTATATTGTGAGAAAAGAAATGACCAATAATAGATTTGCTTGGTATAAACTTAAGTGGTATTCCAAATATTTTATCTCTCAAAACTTATTACAAGTAGCTTGGGGAAATTTACTACTCTTGACTGAAGGAGGTGGTTCCCATTACTTTGAAAAGCAAAGAAGTTTGCTCAGTGAATGAACATAGCTAAACCACAGAGAAAGTTTTTCAACTGGGTAGATGTTGTAGCTGAATTATAATTTCTCTTAGGAGATATAGGTCTTAGTTTTGCCACTGTTTTAGTGTTTTCACTTAAAATTAATTTTTAATATGCAAGAACACACATAAGAGATAGATTAGTATTTGTTTGGTGCACATGTATTACTTTTTCAAACAGTGAGTTTTAGAAAAGTTCTAGAGAATCTCACCAGTTTGGCCCCATGGATGTTGAATGAGAGGGCTTATTTCATTGATGTAAATGGTTCAACACAAATAAGATAAAAGGTCTATCAGGAGTCTATCATCTTGGGGATGGAAAGATGCAGCGATATTGATATGGTATCACACTCTTGTTATTTTAGCTCTCTGCAGAGGTGAAGGCAGGCAGACAAATAGTTCAAGACAAGCACTGGTGACACAATACCTTTGAATCCAGAATAGGCTACATAAAGATAGTCTTTCAAAAGAAAAAAACACAAGCAAACAAACAAACCTCAAAACACAACAACACAAAGGTGTGAATCTGCCAAATGTCACACAGTTTATTGATTATAACTATCCCAACTTACTGATAATAGAACTATAAGAAACACAGATAATAAATATTGTTACAAATGTTCTGATCTTCAGAAAACATATTTAGTAATTAGGCAAAGGCAAAATAAATTTACCAAAGATGATACAAATGAATGTGCCTGAAGAAATATGTATTGTTCTGTGGGAGTTCAGATTTGGCACTGTCAATTCCATTCAATATAACAAAAAGTTGATGAGGTTTTTATAAATTAATGGCTTATTAATACATCTGAAACAAAGAGAAACATATAACAAATGAATTAAAGAAGCAAAGGGAAGCTGTTGGCTGGGTGGACATATAAGCAAAAGTTTGCAATGTACAGGTACAGCTTTAAAATAAAAGAACAAAACAAGATTAACTCAAAAAATCAGTTGACCTACTATGTATAGATGATAAATGGGCTGAGAAAGAAATCAGAGAAACATCACACTTTACAACAGACAAAAACAACATAAAATATCTTGGGGTAACACTAACCAAACAAGTGAAAGACTTATATATCAAGAACTTTGGGTCTTTAAAGAAAGAGATTAAAGAAGATCCCAGAAAATGGAAAGATCTCCTATGCCCTTGTAATAGGTAGGATCGACATAGTAAAAATGGCAATCTTACCAAAAAATATTTACAGATTCAATACAGTCCTCATCCAAATCCCAGCACAATTCTTCACGGACCTTGAAAAAATAATACTCAACTTTATGTGGAAAGACAAAAGAAAAAAGGATAGCCAAAACAACACTGTATAATAAAGGACCTTCTGGAGGCATAACCATCCCTGACTTCAAGCTCTATTATAGAGCTATAGTCCTGAAAGAACCCTGGTTTGGGCCAAAAACAGACAGGTAGACCAATGGAATCAAATTGAAAATCCTGATATAGACCCACATACCTATGAACACCTGATTTTTGACAAAGAAGCTAAAGTTATACAATGGAAAAAAAGAAAGCATCTTCAACAAATGGCACTAGCATAACTGGATGCTGGCATGTAGAATCTATCACCATGCATAAAACTTAAGTCCAAATGGATCAAAGACCTCAACATATACCCAGCCACACTGAACTTATTAAAAGAGAAAGTAGGAAATACTCTTGAATAAAATGGTACAGGAAACTGCTTCCTGAACATTACATCTGTAGAACAGACACTGAGATCAAGAATAAATGGGACATCCTGAAACTGAGAAGCTTCTGTAAGGCAAAGGACACTGTCGAAAAACAAAATGGCAGCCCACAGAATGGGAAAAGATCTTCACCAACCCTAAATCTGACAGAGGGCTGATTTCCAAAATATAAAATGAACTCAAGAAGCTAGTCACCAAATCACAGAACAATTCAATTAAAAAGTGGAGTGCAGAACTCAATAGAGAATTCTCAACAGAGGAATCTAAAATGGCTGAAAGACACTTTGAAAGTGTTCAACATCCTTAGTCATCAAGGAAATGCAACTCAAAACAACTCAGAGATACCATCTTACTCGTGTCAGAGTGGCAAAAAAAAAAAAAAACAAAAACACCAATGACAGTCTATGCTGAAGAAGATGTGGAGAAAGAGGAATATTCTCCTCCATTGCTGGTGGGAGTTCAAACTTGTTCAGCCACTTTGGAAATCAGTACGGTGGTTTCATAGAAAAATGGGAATTAGTCTACCACAAGATCCAGCAAATCCACTCTTGGGCATATACCCCAAAGAAAGCATATTCATAAAAACAAGGACATCTGCTCAACTATGTTCATTGCAGCATTATTTGTAATAGCCAGAACCTGGAAGCAACCTAGATGCTCCTCAATGGAAGAACGGATGGAGAAAACACAGTACATTTACACAATGGAGTGTTAGTCAATGGAGAGAAACAATGGAATCTTGAAATTCCCAGGCAAAGGATGGAACTGGAAGAAACCTTTCTGAGTGAGGGAACCCAATCACAAAAAGACAAGCATGGTATGCACTCACTCATATATGGATATTAGACATAGAGAAAAGGATTACCAGCCTACAATCCACACTGCCAGAGAAACTAGGAATTAAGGAGGACCCTAAGAGAGAAACACATGGTCCCCTGAAGAAGGAGAAAGGGACATGAACCCCTGAGAATATTTGGAGCATGGTCGTAGAGGTGAGGGAGGTAGGAAAAAAGAGAAAGGAAGAAGTGGGGGATGAGAAGAAGAGGGATCAGGGAGACTGAGACAGGGGAGGAGTAGAGGAGAGCAAGAAAGGAGACACCTTCATAGAGGGAGCAAGAATAGGTTTAAAGAGAAAATAGGCACTAGGGAAATGTTCACAGATCCATAAGGATGACACCAACTATGAATCTAGGCAGTAGTGAGGAGGCTGCCTTTGATGCTCTTCCCCTATAATGAGATTGATGACTACCTTAATTGCTATCCTAGAGCCTTCATCCAGTAGCTGGTTGAAGCAGAAACAGGTACCCACAGCTAAGAACTGAGCCATACTCCTGGAATCCAGTTGCAGAGAGGGAGGAGGGATGAGCAAAGGAGCCAAGACCATGCTGGGAAAAAACCCACAGAAACAGTTGACCTGACCTAGTGAGGGCACAGAGCCCCTAGAATTGGGGACCAAGCCCTCTGAATATGGGTGCCAGCTAGGAGGCCTGGGCAGTCTATGGGACCTCTAACAGTTGAGCCAGTGTTTATCCCCAGTGCACAAATGGATTTTGGGAGTCCATTCCCTATGGAGGGACATTATTGCAGCCCAGATACAGGAAAGATGGCTTATGTCCTCCCCCAAGTGATGTGACAGACTTTTATGATCCCCTGTGGCAGGTCTCACCATCCTTGTGGAGTGAGTGGGGTGTAGGTTGGGGGTGGTCAGTTGGGGGCATGGGAGAATGAGAGGGTGAGGTAATGGAACAATTGATAGGTAAAATAAGATTTTTCTAAAATAAAAAAGAAGAGTTAAGAAAAAATAAAAGAAAAGAAGAAATGAATACAAGTGAGGCCTATTAAGTTTCCATTGGGAATGAAAAGTGAACTGTCCCCTACTTACTCAATGATATATTTATTTATTCTATGCTACTAAACTGTTTTTATTCATATATTGAGACTTTTGGGGACTTTATGGTAGATTAAGCTTTTTTAAACATCTGTTAAGAATCTGAGTGGAGACAGAGGGGGAGTGGATTGTGGGTCTGGGGAGTTTGGGTGAGGAAGAGGAGTGTAAGGAGGGAGAGGAAACTGTGCCTGGTATATAAAATGAATTTAAAAAAATTAAAAATAACCTGCTTCTATAACTTGTTGTTAAGGAAGTTTTAAGACAAGTAGTTAACTTATTGTTTAACCCTCATTTATAAAACAATAATTATAATACTGCCCTTAGGGTTGAGCATCTGAATTTATTCATGTATTTTTATATTTTAATAATCATTGTATAAATCCAAAATCATACATAGATTGGTGATATGTCAAGAGCAGTATTGGACAGGTTTCACCTTAATTTCTTTACAATAGTCCAACAGAACAGAAACTATTTTTATCATCATTAAAGATCTGGAGCTAGACTTCTGGGTTTCTGCTTTGTTTGAATACAGAGCAGATTCACAGAGTTTAACAAATATACTGTTCTCTGAGAAAATCTCCTTTGATGAAACTCAGAGAAACGTTGGACTGTTCTGGAGGTAACTGAAAGTAATTCCATGGGAGAAGATCACCCAGTTAGCTGCAGGGATGATTAAATACGAGACACACAGTCCACAGCCCACTTGGCTGCTTGCTCATCTTCCCTGATATGAGACTTCAGGGAAAATCCTCAACTTCTCCAACAGAGCTTTCTCAACTACAGAATGGGGACAGTGACAGAAATTAACTCAAAGACTAGATTTCAATACTGAATGATTTGGGAAATAAATTTTCCTCAGACTAATGATGTTGGCTCCATTTATGGAAAGATCCAGGACATAGATTGACACCATGTCTGTAAGCACTACATCAGATTTAGTAAAGCTCATGAGTCATTTTCTCATGTTTCTTAGAAGCCCTTGTCGGCTATTACACTCTCCCCATTCTCATCTCAGTTGAGCATCATTTGCGTTACATTCAATGTCTGCTGGCCATCCTCAATAAGTGCCCAAGTGTGTGACCAAAAGAAGCTGTCCTCCCTGACCCCTGTGCTCCTCCACAGTATCCTGTCTTACTTCTTAATTTTGCATCATAATTGGGACCCTTGTTATATAAATGATTCAGAATCATTTTACTATAAATGCCATTTCCTTCTTTGGTTTCTCTAGTATTGTTTCATGCCCTCCTTCTCTGCTTTTGTTTTCCTGTTCTTATTGTTATTCAGATCCATTTTCAGTCAGCAAAATTGTTTAGTTCTTACTACACACATGATTTTGTCCTTGCCTATGACTTAAAAAAAATAGGAAGTTTTCCATATCTTCTGCCAGAATAAATTTAACATAGCAGGAGTACGGGCACAGAAACAAACAAAAGTAATTTAAGGAATAGCATGGGAACTCTTTCTCAAGTAATTTAGTGTCCATGCTACAGAACAACAAAGTAACAAACAAATAACAAACAAACAAACAATGTCCTTTTAGTAAGTCAGAAGAAAGATGAGATTCTGGTGTTTTTCTTATATACTATGATAGAAGTAGATAGTTAGATGGTAATTTTATACTACATTAAAAAAATCTGTTTGGGGGCCCAGGTAGGAGAGGGCCTGCTTCTGGTTTAGGTTTCTCTGCCCTATTCGGGGACACATGACGCCAAAAGTCTGCTCACCGGATCCAAATATACCAGGGGGATCCAGCACACACAGGGACTGCCAAGGCCCCAGTAACAGTCCTGTCTCCATCTAGGAGAAGAGGCAGACATCAGAGTTTTGGAACTGTTTACTCTACCAGAAGGGAACCTTTGTCTCATACCCACCAGGAGACGAAGAGACTCCTGCTACACCCACTGGAAGAAAGGATGGGAAGAAGACAATGTAAAAGCACATTCAACAACAGAAAAACCAATATGACACCACTGGAGACTAGGGACCATACACCAATAAGACCAGAACATCACAATGCAGATAAAGCAGAAGAGAATGACCTTAAAAACATCTTCATGAAAAAGATAGAAGGCCTCAAAGAGGACATGAGAAAATCCCTTAAAGAAATGGAAGAAAAAAACAAACGAAAAAATACAAGATATCAACAAATCTTTCAAGGAAACAGTTCAAGACCTAAAAACTGAAATAGGGACATGAAAGAAAGCACAATCTGAGGGAATGCTGGAAATAGAAATGCTGGATAAAAGATCAAGAACTACAAATGCCAGCATAATCAACAGAATACAAGAGATAGAAGAGAGACTCTCAGGGGTTGAAGATACACTAGGAGAAAGAGACTCATCAACCAAAGAAAATCTTATGTCCAACAACTCCCTAACACAAAATATCCAGGAAATATGGGATACCTTGAAAAGGCCAAACCTAAGAATAGGTGTGGAAGAAGGTGAAGAAATCCAACTCAAAGGAGGAGAAAACATATTCAACAAAATCACAGAAGAAAACTTTCCCAACCTAAAGAAAGACATGCCAATGAAAGTACAAGAAGCCTACAGAGCACCAAATAGACTGGACCAAAAAAAGGTGACCTCACCATATAATAATAAAAACCCCAAACATACAGAATAAAGAAAATATTAGGAGCAGCAAAGGAAAAAGGTCAAGTTACATATAAAGGTAAACCTATCAGAATTACATCTGACTTTTCCATGGAAACTCTGAAAGCCAGAAGGTCCTGGATACATATTCTACCTATACTGAAAGACCATGGAAGCCAGCCCAGACTACTGTACCCAGCAAAGCTTTCAATTAATATAGATGGAGAAAACAAGATATTCCATGACAAAACCATATTTAAACAATACATATACACGAATCCAGCCATACAGAAAGTTCTGAAAGGAAAACTGCAACCCAAGGAAGTTAAATACAACCAGAAAATTATAGGCAATAGATAACCCCACTTTACCAACAAACAAAAGAAAAATGGGGTGGAAACCCACACACAATTCCACCACCACCAAAACAAACAAGAATGAACAGTCAATGGTTCTTAATATGCCTCAATATTAATTGCCTTAACTCTACCATAAAAAGTCACAGATTAGCAGAATGTATAAAAAGACAAAAAATTCTGGTTGGGAATCATTACACAGTGACTTCAAGACTGGGCTCTGCTCCCAAATCAGAGTGCTCCACTTAAGAAATAGTTGACAAACTTTCAGAACTGGTCTCACTTCCACACAAATGTATTCGAAAATTGATTTAATCTGTAATTAGGAATGATTGATATTTTTCAAAATACATTTTAAAAATAACAACTTGTACAAAGATTCTGGTCTTTGACCACAGTTAGGCTAGTTTTCCTTTATTGCCAACCCTTTGTGAGAGGTGGATAAATAGGTCTGAATCAGGGTTTCCTAATTGCTTGTTACAGTGGTTGAGGGGAGATGCTCAGTGCACCCCAGTCAAAGGTTATTTCAGAAATAAAATGCATTATCAACAGCAGAAAAAGAGGATCATTAAAACCTGGATGCTCAGGTGAACTGAAAGCAATGAATAGATTTGAACATTCTGGTCTGAGTTTTGAGGAACGGATGTGGAGAATAGGAAATAGATCTAAGAGAAGTCTGATTTTGATTCAATTGGTGTGATAAGAACTGAGTCCTAAGACACACATGAACTCTTATTTCTAATCACAGTTGAGGAACACACAGAGATCTTTGTAGGTGTGTACACAAAGAGGAGAGGTTAAGAATAACCATTGCTGGGGGATGGTGTAGCCATTGGTTAGTTTTCTGTACTCCAGTCAATGATCCCTTACCCGTGCTGCAGTGAAAGCAGTCATCATTAAACTCAGTGGGTCAAACAGGCATGTAAGGAGGAGGGAGTCTGTTGAGAAGAAAAGATGAAACTCAGTAGGAGTGAGGGCCTAAGAGAAGGTAATGAGATGTGAATGAGAATTGTATATTATACATGCATAAAATCGCCAAATAATTTTTGACAATTGTTTTTAATTCTAAAATGAAAAATCTCTTCACAAATACTTTTTATCTTTTGAGCTTTTTTCATTTTTCTTTTCTTGTCTTTCTTTGTGTATGTGTGTGTGTGTTCCTACCTGTGACCATGAGGACTGATCATGAAAATTACATAGTAGATTCAAGAGAGTCAAAGTCACTTTATATTTAAATTAAGAGGTACACAGTGTGGTAACATTGTTGAAATGCTTGACAACCCTGCCTTCTTCCTCAGACAATGCTGAAAGAATAAAGCACACACATTTCTGCTCTCAGTGCTAAAAACTGAAGGAACATTACACATGACTTTACTTGTATCATCTCAAGTGTGTTACTACCCGTTTGTATCTAGTATTACTTATCAGTTGAAGTTTTACAGACAAAGATAATATCTTACATCAAGATTCTCATGGAAAAAAAAACATTGATTCTTATGGTAAAAAATAAACACAGCAAAACAATAACTATTGGAAACCTAACAGCATCAGTTTTTCTGTTTATTGTGGGTGTCTGTATTAGCTACTTAAGGAAGAAGTGTTTCTTTTGTCTCATGGTTCCAGGGGGATAAAGTCCACTGCAGGATCAGGAAGGGGCCCGATTACATCATATACTTACAGAATGTATTTTAAACCATTCAGTTTTGGTCTTAAAAATTCACAATGGAAATACAAGCTGGATTTCTCACTTGTCAGAAGGTAGGTGTGACAAGAAGACAATGGGAAAGACAAGAAGCAGAAAAGCAAAGTGTTAACAGAACTAATTAGCAAAGCCCTGGTCTGTTTTCACTTGATAGAGCCAAGTCATGCTGATTTCTGCTGAGAATAAGGAGGTGCTATTGTTTGTTCAGGTTTTTTTTTTCTGGGTATGTGTTCATGCAAATCCTTTAAATACAATTTTCATAAATAACTGAGTCTGGTTTGGAATGGGCCTTCTCAGATTCAGACACATGTAAACAAATCATCTAAGCTTTCTTCTACATTGTCTTCTGTTTGTTTACAGGTGAAGTGATTCTATTATTATTCTTAGATGATGCTCTTAGCTTTCTCATGTGTTAGTTGTTTGATTTCCTGATTCCTTGAACACATGAACAACCTGACAAATTGCACATGGATTATCTACTTTGTCTTCACTTCAGTTAAAATGGAAAGGACATACAGCTTGGTGACATTAGCCTACTAGTAATTTACAAAGCCTTTCAGACAGTTGTGCACACAAACATTTCTGGATTTGGAAGATCGTTTTTTTTTTTTTTTTTTGAGTTTCAACATCATGAAAAGATCTTACAAAATCAGTTGTGGTTGAGAGTATTAAATGCCCAGGGACATAAAAATTCCTCATATGAAACTCTAACGCAGAACTAAAATCAAGGGTGCCAGCTTGACTGTGCACTGAGGCAAAAGGAGTCATTTATTGGTCCATAGCCTCAACCTTGCAGCATTTGTGTCTTTGTTTGTGTGTGTGTGAGTGTGAGTACTCCTCGCACAACCCCTTTGTCCTTAAGATACCTATCTCTTTTTTAAAAATCAACTAGATGGGACACAGCATTAGGAAGACATCACCACTGCACAATGCAGTTGAGAATCCTCATTTAGTACAGCAAGGGGTGTTAGCACAAACCCACTTTATTGATGTAGTGTGAGGATCATGAACCTTATTCACAATACAGTATCAACAATTTTATGTTCACAATTTCCACTGTAATTAGGATCTTGGTAGATGTTGTTTTTAATGTGTTTTTGTTTTTCATTGGCATGAGGAGCCTGGGATGAAACACCAGGATGAACAGGCATGTCAGAAAAAAATTAAGCATCCATCATTTGTATTCAGTGCTCTCCTTGTGGAGATAGGTGGATTCTGGTTTGTATTTCCTTTCTTTCTCAAGTTATGCTAAACAATGACGTCTACAACCCTGAAGGAAAATTAGCATGCTGTATGAAAAACATTTAAAACAATTATGCAAAATATTAATTACTTTAACTACCAGAAACCAAACATTTCTTCTCCAAACCCCTGCCTCATTTTCTCTGTTGTTTTACCTTATCTGTCAGATATTTACATGTAAAATGATTTTCCTTTTAATAGTTTTTGTGTTATAGATTTTGGCATATTTGAATTTTTTCCATACAAAATAAAATGATATTCAAGGCTATGGGATTTTCACTTATTCATCTTCAATTCAAAAGTTTATTTAAAATGTAAACAATCTTCTTCTGTTATGTCTCACTTTATGAAAACATCTTGTTCATTTTGCAAAACAAGTTTTTATGAAGAAGCTATGTCACTTGTATTTTCTGAGGCAATTTTTTTATTTTCTGATTCCAATTTTTTATGTTCTTTTTTATTTTTATTGAAATTGCTTTAAATTTTGCCATATAGGAAATCCTTTAAACCAATGTTTAAAGAAAAAGTACCATTTATCAATACATGTATATCAGCCAAAATTCTCTTAGGCAGTTTTATCAGATAAAAACATACTGAGTTTTCTAGTCACTTATCTACAAACACATACATGTCCTCTGCTTTTGACTGTTAAAATGTATTGTTTTGAAATGTATCCATGGCTTTTGTTTTGAAATTCATTTTATCTTGGAGTTCATTTTACATCCTTTTAATACCCTGTTCTTCATTTTTTCCTCTGTTCTCAAAGACACCAGACAAAATAGTTTTAGCTAACCACATTGGTTCGGAACATGAGCTGTTTCTTCCTGTCATAGATGTATAGCCTGGAGAGTAAGACCAAGGACATTCTTGGCATGTGTTCCATGTATTCTCAATCATCCACATTTCTGTATTCATCACAGACTGGGTGCTGACATCATGAGGGGACAACCTGAGGAAAATAGGTTTCATTTTTCAGGTTGAATATGAACCCTTGTACCAGTCAATCAGTCAAATAATTACTCTGTAGAGAACATATACCACTGTTTATTGGTATGAGAATTGCTTTTTATTTATTTTGGGGAAATTTATCACCTATCTATTTATCATCTATCTATCTATCTATCTATCTATCTATCTATCTATCTATCATCTACCTGTCTGTCTGTCTGTCTTAGATATTTATGTGTGTCTGTGTATGGGTATGTGTATGTGGACTTCAGTGTCCTGGAAGCAAGAAGAACTCTGGATTCCTCAGAGCTAAAGTTACAAATGGTTGTGATCTGTATGACTTGGGTGTTGAAAACTGAACTTGGGGTTTCTGCAAGAGCAGTAGTTACTCTTAACCACTAAACCTTCACAGTTGACATGAGGGATTTGAGTGTTTTACTAGAAATAGAAATTTAAGGTAACAAAGGATGCACAACAGAAAGCCCATGTTTTGAGAGCTCAGAGGTGTCACACTGTGGGAGAATGTTCATTAGAAAGTGAGATTTCTGCGCAATCAGAGCCTGATCTAATGGGTAAATTTCTATGAATGGATGGATAAAAAGCAGGACAGAAGAGAGAAGTGTGTGCTTGAGAGCCAAGGGTGGGCTTAGAGATGCCATTGTTTAAAGGAGTTTGATGTTTCCTCAACTCAGAGTTCCTGACATCTGACACAAATGCAGTGGACAGGGAGTATCTACCTAGACTTCTTGGTTTTGTCCTCTAGGAGAGAGCTGCAAAGGTCATAGGGATCTTCTTTTTTTTTCTATATCTGTAGTGGCAAGATCCTACGCCTCTCACCAAGAGTCTTATATTTTCTCCTGGCCTCTGTGAAACTGGGGTAGACATAATGACTGGCTGAACAGTAGTGTTGCAAAACCAAACCAATCCAAAACAACAAAAACAAACAAACTCCCAGCCTCTTCATGATTCTTATATCCATCCATATATGAGGAAAACATCAGAATGGCTGGATGATTATTTATGTTAAACTATCATATCTCTGGAATATCAGTGGTCATCAATAGCTTTCAATTACCTAGATGCTGGGGTCCCATTAATTCTCCAAGTGCAGGTATGTGGGGTGACATTGGTATAATGTTTAATTATAAATGTTGTTATTTTTCATGTGGGGGTTACATAATTTGGCACACACACATAGAAGAAAAATAGTTAATTTTGATAATGTGCTCGACTTTCTGTTTTATTGGTTTATCTAAGTATAACACATAATGACAAATTGCTTATTTTGAGCTCCAAAGTTTGGAGAGATGGTAATTTTCAGTTGGAAATCCTCATTGTAAATTAGGGGTTTTTTTCATATATTTATTCTCTGATGGATTTTTGGCAAGCAGCTCTATGTCTCATCTTGTCTCTGCAGAGTGTGCACAACCCAGCTCTGAAACGATGGCAGCTAGTACCGAAGAACACTGCCTGTTAAGAGATTTAATCAGGGGAATGCTTATGTTCAATAAAAGTTATCAAAAGGCATTATCATAACGAGGAACTTCAGCATTCCTCCAGTACAGCACCTTATGAATTATGCGAAGCTATTTTTGAACTACAATGCAGCACTAAATTAGGTTCCTATTTCGTTAAAAAAATTTAAGCATAATCAGTTACTATTCTCTGCATGTTTCTAATTCTACAATGCTGCCTTGATTTTGTAAACCTACAGAAATCATGTCTTTTCTTTACTCCTTTTTTTTCCAGTTTTAATGTCACCTTACATCAGTTTCACTTTCTTTCTTCCCTCCCTAGGGCTGACTTAAGAAACCAACTGCACCCATAATGATTCCTTGAAGTAGAGATCCGCAAATGCTATTGTCATTTCTCTCAAGATAGACTAGTCTCACAAACATGCTGCCTCCATTGAGTGAAAATAAAAGGGGATAGAACAGAAAGAGAAGGCTGTGTGTATCTTAAAATAACAACAGCCATATGACAGTTTCAGGCCTGTGTGGAGACAATTTGCATATATCCCATTAGGGCTGCCTGAGCTCCACTTTCAAATTTCAGTGTTGCCAGTCAATTTGCAGAGGTCAATAATATCTTTTTCTAAATGCACACTTTCTTATAATTGCTCCTCCATGACTGACAAGTGGCCCTTACAAAGTGGCACACAAGAAATGCAAGTGTTTGTTGCAGAAAACTTCAATATAAGGCATTTTTTAGACAGGAACATTCTAGAAAAACTCTGCTATTTTTGGACCATTAGTATCAAGTCAAGGTTTCAAATGATAAATTCAATTAGAAGGGAGGTGACTGAATGATCTGAAGTAGGGTACATTAGCAGCAGTGTGCCGCCTGGAGTTCATTAAACAGCAGTATCAACTTCATCACCTTTTAGTAACACAATCAATTTGCTGGTCTTTGAATGGTAGTGGTGGTTAGACTAAATTAGATTTAATGTACATTGACCAAGTGATCTACAGTATCTAGTTTACAGTATCTCAGAATGAAGTCTGCAGACTTTTCAGGCATTCCTGGAGTACAGAGAGGAATACGTCACAAAAAGGCCAAACAAGGTGAGAAATAAAACCTCTTGTTTGCTTCAAAATTGTACAAGAGTTATTTTCCTGAAGTATGCAAAAAGTGTCAGATTAATCAGAGTTCTGTGAACCGCACAGATACAACAGCATGAGTGCTGCCTTGGCAAATTGGTGTTCCATTTACACTCCCATCAAAATCCTTAAGTTTTGGATTGCTGAAGTCCTACTGACAGGTCCTATGCAAGCAGCCCTGTTACAGCAGGCTGAATGCAAAAATTGAGCCTAATAAGGGAAACGTGGAGTTTCAAAGATGGGACAAGCCAAAGCGTTATAATTTATTGCATGTGCTTCAGAATGCCTCATCTTTCAACTCTTCCTTTAATGCAAGATACTATTAAAAATGATGGTGTAGATCCTATCTGGATGGTTTCACATTTTGCTATAAATTTCCATAGTGTACATATTCCCCCAGAGTGGCTGCCTATTTGCATAAAGTTTGCCAATAACCAAAAGCCATGTCCTACATTTCTGCTTGTGCCCTAACTGTCTGTCTGTTTGATGGCTTGATGAAAAACTTTTAGAGGACAAGTGTAAATCTCCTCAATGTATTTATGCTCAAGAACATCTTCAAAAACTAACAACAACAACAACAACAACAACAACAAAAAACAAAAACCTGTTCCTAACACTTCACTACACTACACGGCAGAAATTAATAGTATTAGGAACCAGAAAACCTTGCATCCAAAAAAATTAAAATTATAAACAGTACAATGCCTGTGGCCATGTAATACTTTTCCAAAGAAAAACCCTTTTAAAAACGCGCGAACGTTTTACAGATACATTGTACAACCCCTGCTTTCTTGCTGTCCAGAATTACTGCTGTTCTATAAAACAGGGCCAGGGGGCGCCAAAACCTTGCAGCTGAAGCCTGGAGAGACCTGAAAAGATGTTTTCATCAGTCTCTTATCAGGAAAAGTGGGATATACATGTGTTAGGATGTGCACTTGTACCTACTACCCACTTTGATAAAGTCCACGAAGGTAGAAATTAGAGTAATAAGATTTCAAATGCTGATTTTTACATAGAACATGCTGACAATGCAAATCTAAGAGTAAAACATGCACATTCTGTGTTTTATAACTACTAAGGGACACCCACCCTTAAATAAACCTGTAAAGGTATCTAAAAATTCAAGGCTGTTAATTAAAAAATGGCATTCTGGACAGTTAAGCATGGCAATTAAGAACTGTCACATAATTGTTTCTATAAAGCCAATAGTGATCTATGTCAATATGATGCTGTGCTTTTGGAAAGTACAGAGATGGATTTCACTGTGAGATTTTCTGGTATTTTGCACATTAGGGAATTAAATATCTTTGCCATGGTGAAAATTTTTGCTGTTAGAAATATTGTAACTAATAATGACCTTCTGTTGTGTTTTTGTCCTCTGCAGGAGTACTAACACCATTTACAGACTTTTTATATTTACTTCAAAGTGTCCTGAAAGCTACTTTCTACCTCAGTAACTCAATAAGGTTGTCCAATAAGGGCCAAGACAGTGGAAAATGAAACCATTTAATAAGTAAAGAATTCGTATGACTTTAGCATTCATTAATATCTGGAGACAATGTATTTTCTCTTCAGAGTGTTTGAAATTTCTAAAAATAACCTTGCTCAAGAGAATTTTTAGACATGGCATTACCCTCTTGGTCAGTCCTCCCAGCTCTCAGCTTTCTTGATGCAGAAGACTGGGGGAAGCAAAGCTTCTGTTGGTTATTTCAAACCAATTGATTTTTAAAAAACCATGCAGTTAGCTTCAGTACTGAGTATGTTATATGGAATGGGTGAAAACCAGCCCCAATCTGCAGAATGCTTGCTCTAAATTTCTCTCATATACAGTATAGAATTTGGCTCCAAATAGATTCAATTTCTTAAACCTTAAGGAAACTATCCATGCCTTCACTACTAATAAGTTACACAGGGCTGAAATGAATAGACAGAAAATGGACAATCCCATCTTAAGTTTGGGTTGGGTGCTTCTGTATACTGTATTGGAATAAATAATTACTTTACTTCCCAAGGATCCATCTCCACATTCCGAATTTCAGAGGAAATCATTTAACAAATTAAATTAGAAAATGGTAATAGACAGTTTAAACACAGCACTATCTGAGCATCAAGTCCTTAAGATAACCAAAGAAAACAGATGGTGTGAAGACATCTCAAGGTAAAATTACAAGCCAAAAATGTTTATGATAATGGTCATGTCATCAGAAAGAGGCTAGGCATGCACTGAGCACAACCATTGGGCTCTCTTTAGATACTTGTCTTTAGTTGCTCAACCTAAAATATCCTCAGGTCTTGATAGATGTGTTTTGGTTCTCAAAAGTGTTGCATCTATAAGAAAAGGAATAAAACATTTTCATGTAATTGTTTATGAATAAAACAATGGCGTAAAGTCATGTTTTTCTGATTATTGTTTAAAATGAACCATTAAAAATGAGAATCTCAAGTGTGTTGACCACTAAGGAATCCAGGTCCATCTGTGAACTTGTTTTTCTTAATCTAAGTGCCCTTTTGAAAATGTACACTTATTGAGGCATGTTGTTTGTGGTTGGGAATGTGTACCAGTTGAACCCTGTGTGCAAAAGTGATTTAGGAGGTCAAGGAGGGGGCCCTTTTCCCTTCACAGTCCTGACAGCTAGTCTCCCCATGCCAGTCAGCATGTGATAGATGAGTTCAGGAACTGAACTCTGACCCCCACTGGGGAAGTACACCCTTGTTAGAAGACTCCAAAGACCCACTGTGCTACCCACTGTGCTTTCACATGGAAGGTTCTAGGACTGACTTGAAATGTTGCCTTAGGTAATGACAATTTCCTTTTGGTTTATAGGTCAATAACAAAATGGTTTATATTCAAATGATCACTTATGGCTTAAAATTACCATCTGATTCAGATAATATTCACATTATGACCTAGAGTACTAATTGCCACCCAGTTGGTATCAGCATAATTGGGCATATTTACCTAGTGAATTTATTTATGTGTGGCATTGAAAAATTCTTGCAGAACACAAAGCCAGCTGTTGTTAAAATGTTCTGTTGTTTTTATACTAATTTGTTTTCTAGCTCATGTACAATGTTCATGTGTAATATCCTTTGTAAAGCATGAGGCACAAAACAGAACTCAGGCAGAATTAGCATGTAATTAAGTAGTTAGAAATAATGTTTGATTATTTCAGTGTCATACCCATACTGTCCTCTGCTGCATTTTATTATCTTATAAAGAAGCAAACAAAATTAATGAATTGCCACGCCCCACATATTCCTTGGAGCACACAAATATGCCTCAAAGGTAGTTTCCCAGTAGAATGGATGTGCTTAATTCAGATAGACAAATGAAATAAATGGGAAAATTATAAAATACAAATAAAAAGCTAAGTTAGAAGCTATTCTCAGCACAATACATATGCTGAATCTATGCCAGTGTAATTTTTCCTAAGATATGAAGATGGAGTCACTAAAATTGACACCTTTAACTAAGGCGATTATGTGATATTTAATAGCAGAGCCAGTGTTGTTTCTTATTTCACAGATCAGATATTAAATGCTTTCAGAAGAGTATCTGGATGACCTGATTATGGAAGACTTATTTTCCTTGTAAATTGTTTCTAAAGATAAATTTAAGCCATTTGGGAAGAAACTTATTCTTTGCAAAATCAAAAAAATGCCAATTCCATGGAAAGCCTTGTGGCTGAAATAAAAGCTGTACTTAACTACTCATCATTCAGTGAAGGGCACACTAAGCTCAGCCTCCAGATAATCACAAAACTGAGCATTGTGACCAAAAGAATTATTTATGAGGAATGGAAGGGCGAGACCGGGGAAAAATGTGCAAATCTTAAAAATTAAATCTCTGAAATATCTACCAAGAAGGGCTTGAAAGATATGATGTCTGTTGCACATATTTTAACAGTTGTTAAACATGAAATCAGTAGTTTGATTTGGTATTTCACTTCCAAATTATGGAAAATGTGAAACATGTTTTTTGACACTGTTCTTGTCGGACATTCTTCATAGCTGTCATTCACCGGTCATCTAACAGTGTCTCTTTCGCTCCTGCCTATTATCTCACAGGAATTTCAGTAGTGCCTTTAATACTAACAGATTGTTTATGCTGTGTAACAAGGTCTTAGTGGCAGTAATTGATGCAAAGTGTCTATGCACCTTAGAGCCAGGAATGTCACATGTGGGAGAGAAATTTTGTAGGTTTTCAGCGCTGATATAGGATGTCTGGGTGAGAGAAATTAGACTCTCAAAGTTCCAAGCTAAAGATTAATCAGATAAATCCAATTCTGTCCTTGAGAATTCAAGTCTTTCCTATCCTGAGCATCTCCTTCAGTGAAATTCACAATTCCCCCTTCCCATTAGTTTATACTTTGTAAATTTTATATTACTATTAAATGTAATTAACATGACATAATACATATTCCTTGGCATGGTCCTCTTTCTAGGTCTCTGTTTTAGGTTTATAGATAATGTTGATATTCCCACATGATTAATTATTTTCCTATCACACTTATCTAACCAATTTTTTTTGTGTTAATTCCTCTTAGAAATGGAGAATGACTATTTCAGCCAGGGAGAATTTTGGTGTAGTAGAAAATAAAGGTTTGCTCTCTGACTGTCCTGTTTCAGGAAATGCACTGTAGATTTAGGGAAGTCTGCAACATTATGATGTAGTCATGTTTCCTTACAACCAGTCAGCATTATTTTCCATAATTATCCAAAGATTTTTGTACCAGTTTCTCTGAAATAAATGATGCTGAAAGTGGAGAAGGTGACTACCACATGTGTTCTCTGTTATTATTTTTAATGATTGCCCAGGTGAAGTATTCTTTTCTTCTAAGAAAATAATTTTCTTACAGTGTCCCCAAGATAGTAAAAGAGATCATTACTGAATGCCACTATTAAAATTGTTTCAATAAAAAAGATAAACAACAAACAAAAACAAGTAAGCAGTATGTAACTGACCTTTGGCCTTGAACATTTCTGCCCAATACACTAATGGCACAGCCTTGGGAATTTGGCTGAGGTGACTCAGGCCACACAGTGACTCAGAGTGATGCTGCCAAGCAATGTCTCTGATGTAATACTTGTCTACCAACAATCTGAGGTTCTTCTCGCTGCCGGGCTCAGAGCGTCTCCCTTTTCATTTTGAATTCAGCAAATTACAGCCAGTCGTTTCTCTGGGTTTCTCAGAAATGCACTTGTATAGGAGTCTGGTTCTCTTCTGCATGGAAACTAAGAGAATTCCGTCGTCAACAAAAGACTGGATTTTAAAGCGTGCTTTTAGTAATTGAGTCTGGTGGGTCTCGTTTCAAACAGAAGGAGAAGTGAAGATGTATTCTGATAGGAGATATCATTCTGTAAATATGTTTTTTTATTGGTTAATGACTAAAACACTGTTGGCCAAAAGGGCAGCAAGATAGGTGGGACCAGGATATGAGGAGGATTCTGGGAAATGAAGGCAGAGAGGAATCGTCATGTGACCCCAGGAAGTGATGTGGTTGGGCAGAATCAGTATAAGCAGGACAAACAGGAAATGGCTCTCTCTTCTCTGCGGAGACTCTGAACAGTTGAGATGTAAGACAACAGAGGAGTAAGAGGTCCCTGGACTCTTTCACTAGTAAGGTAAGACCACATAGAAATACATGGATTATTAGAAAATGGGTGAATAATTAAGACTGAGATAGCAAATAAGAAACCTTAGCCAAAGACCAGCAGTTCCATAATTACTATAGAGTCTCTGTGTCTCTTTAGGACAGAGAAGGGTGGTGGGTCCTAGTCAGGTTAGAGAATCTCACATTATGGTATTCTTTGTTTTGCCTCATGACTTATGTTCTTACTGGGCTGAAACTGTAAGATGAGGTCTCACTGAAGGACAAGGCTCTGGACTCTGGAAGGCTGAAAACCAGTTTCCAAGCTTCTGAGGCTCTCTATGTGCCTGCTCCTCTTGGCTCTGGCTCAAAGAGGTATGTTAAGAATTTAGGACCTACTTACATCCCTTTTGGCATGTTTGTGTGAAAAAATTTATGTGCTGGCTAGTTTTGTGTCAATTTGACATAAGCTAGATAGGAGGGATACTCAACTGAGAAAATATTTCTGTAAAATCAGGCTGGAGGCAAATCTTAGGACATTTTCTTAACTAGTAATTGATGTAGGACCGCGTGGACTGTGGGCGGGGCCATCCCTGGCCTGGTTGGTGGTCCTGGGCTCTATAAGAAAACAGGTTGAGCAAGCATTTGGGGAGCAAGCCAGTAAGCAGCTCCCCTCTGTGGCTTGCCTCAGTTACATCCTCTAGTTTCCTGTGCTTTTGAATTCATGCCCTGACTTCCTTCAGTGATGAACAGTGGTGTAGGAGCACAAGCCAAATAATAAACTCTTTCTTCCCCAAGCTCTTTGGTCATGGTGTTTCATCACAGCAATGGAAACCTGCCTAAGACAGGGCACACAATACATGCTTCAAGAGCTGGGCTGTGGAAGGTGAATGTGGTAGTCGAAATAACCTTTACGGAAATTAACGTTGTTTGTTTAAATTGTGGAGCTTTGGTTTCTTATACAGTCTTTCCTTTGCACATGGGCAAACTGAAAATGGGACCAGCTGTAGTTCAGCTGCTTCCTTTGCTGTGGGTATTAATTGAACTAATACAAATGGAATTTTCAGCAGGTTCCTAGCAAATGTTAAATTTTCTATATATTTCTTTGACTTCTCATCAACAGACATATGTACAATTATACATGTATTTTATTAGCTGAAATGACTGTAAAAATACAAATATGAAAAAATATGACATAATTCTTTTGTTTGTTTGTTTGTTTTGGTTTTTAGAGACAGGGTTTCTCTGTGAATTTGGAGGCTGTCCTGGGTATAGCTCTTGTAGACCAGGCTGGTCTCAACTCATAGAGATGTGCCTGCCTCTGCCTCCCGAGTGCTAGGATTAAAGGTGTGTGCCACCAACACCCACCTGACATAAATAATTCTTCTTTATCAGCATATTTTAATGTCAATATTACAAAAGGCTTTCTCTCCCATGGTAACCACACATATTAGAGCTTTTTGACTAAGTGATATTTTATATAATTGTTTTGTATGAACAGAAGTTTTCCTAGCAGTTTTTTCTTTTTTAATGCTGTACATTTCCTTTTTACTTTTTTGTATAAAACAAATAAAATGGATCTAAAAAATGAAAAATATGCCTAATGGTTTTGATATTCATAGTTTTAAACTAAAGATAGTTCTAGTTTCCATATATTAAATCAACCTGCTGGTTCTCAGCATCATAAAATACCGTGTCATGAATTCTACTCTATATCTCAAAGAACTGGTAATATTTTCCTTGCAAAATGAGATTTGTATCTTTTGTTCTGAGAAAGTGAGTAGAGAAAACACTGTTAGAGTATTTGGTTGGCAGAGATTCATGGACAGGAGGTACATTTTGTATTTTCTTTGGTCCCCAAAAGGGGAAGTGTTAACAAGGAACTGTTAGATAGTGGTGAGCTCTTAATGAAGTCCAATTCCCAACAGTCAAAGAGATGGACACTTTAGGGGACACAGCAATCCATCAGCAGACTTATTAAATATTAACACTTCTTTTTCACTTTCTTCATTAGAGGTTTTGCAAAGTAACTAAGAGCGTGACTGTGTCAAAGATTGGAACTCATTCAAGTACCAAGACAGGCGTCAGCAGACAGGGTGGAGATTTAATTATAAAATACGATGCTTCATCTCAGAAACACCAGGACTGTCACTGGGAGAATGCCCCACAGAGTGACACTCATAATAACCCTATTCTTCTTCCTTCTTGTGTAAGTGCACACACACACACACACACACACACACACACACACACACACACACAAACACATACCTTCTAGAACAATTGTAGCTGTAAGTAAACACTTGGCAGATGATAGAAATACTGAATTAATGTCCAGAAGCAATTTTCAGGAATGTTTCCATGCTCCTAGGATATCTGAGATGGCTACTGACCTGGTGCAGCTGCAAAGCTCATCTGACTTAACTGCAGGACATCTTAAAGTACATGAATCCACTTTGGAGTACAGATTCATGATAATTTTGGACAGGAAATCCTGCATAGTTTTCAAATTTTCATGGATCCCTGTGATTGTTAACATTGACTGGGAACTCGACAAGTTCTAGAATCACCTATAAGAAAACTTCTGGGCATGTCTGTGAGGGAGTGAGGTGGGAAGTTGTACATTAACTGTGGCCAGTACCCTTCTATGACCTTTTCCTGGATGGAATAAGGAGAAAGCCAGCTGACATCTATTTCTCTCTGCTCCCTGCCTGTGGATGCAATGTCACCAGTCTCCTTATGTTTCTGCATTTATGTCTTCCTCACCATGGTAGACCCAACTGTGAGCCAAATAACCACTTTTTCCCCTAAGTTACTATTGTAAGATATTTTCTCACAGACCTGAGGAAAACAATCTAACCCCGAATTTTATGATGATTTTCAAAGTATTATATTATAATATTATAATTAAATAAATGTCTCAAATTGAGCAAATTACTTTCTTATGCCTCTAGAATGCACCTTAAAAGTTCACATCAAGTTCTTTCTGGGCATTGGTGGTGCACACCTTTAATCCAAGAACTTGGGAGGCAGAGGCAGGAGGATCTCTGTGAGTACCAGGCCAGCCTGGTCTCCAGAGCGAGTGCCAGGATATGCTCCAAAGCTACACAGAGAAACGCTGTCTCAAAAACAAACAAACAAATAAATAAATAAATAAATAAATAAATAAATAAATAAAGCTCTTTATGCAGGTGTCCTTACTTTTAAGAGCAAAATTAGAAACTGACTCTTCCTTAAGTCATCCTTCCAGCCTGTCTCCAGATCATGGTGGGGTAAACAACTGAAGGCTGAGGTTTAATAAACACAGTCATAAAATTTTTGGACTGAACTTAGAAAAACAAAATCTCCCCTACCAGACTGATTTTTCAAACAACTGTTGTCATAGTGGTGCTCTCATTAAAACATTTTTGCTCTCTGGACAGTGATCAAAGTTCCAGTCAAGACTGTTTGAAGGATTTCAAATCATGTCTGGTGTTCCCCTTGTTATGTGTCCCCTCTGCCACGAAAACCAGCTCACTCATTGTGAACATATGTGACGTGACAATAATTCTTTCTGCCAAATGCCACCAAGCCCCACCACCATGTGTGTGCTTTACACAAGCCACTCACCTGAGTTAGGGCCCAAATGAATACACAGAAACTTGTATTAGGTTCAAAGCTGCTTGGCCAATGACTAGGATTACTCATCTGCTAGCTCAGTCTTAATAATCATAAATCTATATATTTTATAAGACTTATCTAATGGGTCACCATATTGGCGTCCCTCCTTGCTGGTGGCTCACATCCTGCCTCTGGAGGAGGAAGGGGAAAAGATAGAAATTCCTGTTTCTCCTCTCTCAAATATGAGTCTCCTTGCTATGTCACTTCCTGCCTGGATCACCACTTCTCTACTACATTTCCCAGAATCCTCTTTGACTCCTAATCTTGTCTAACTTGCTGTTTTATTGGCCAAACAGAACTTTATTAGACAATCAATAAGATAAACATACACAGAAGTACTTTCCCCATCATCTTCTATTTTCTGTCTAAATAAAAAGATAGATAACTTATCTTTATTATAACTGAAGAAAACTATAACCTTAACTATCTGTCTTCAACTCTATCAAAGACCACAAAAGGATATTAAAAAAAACTCTAGAATTTTCAGAGACATCTCGCTACCTGGACAGTCACCCACAGTTCCTCTGTAACGTTGGGGCATCCATCTTCAGCCTATAGGCCATAGTGTGACTGGCACATGTCTCCATTTCAAGAGGAACCCTTCAGTAATGTCTTGTTTTGTAAGTTCAGCAGTCACTTTCTTGTGGGTCCTGTATGTCCAGCTTATACTTTAACAAACAGTCCAGGCAAGAGCGGTTTCTTGCCCAAATGGCAAATCTTGCCATGTTGAAAGCAAACTCCATAACGAGTTTCTTCAATGCCCATCCTCCTTCCTGACATAATTGATGTGCCAGGAACAGTTGTGTCTCACTGCCAAGAAAAACCCTAAACCATTTAAATGCCATATTTCTGTAGGTCTTTGAAAGATTTGAAGAATACCTATACATCTCAAATACATCTCTGTATATCTAGAAAACCTAACTAACCTAATTATAAGTTCTGACTACTATAGGTAACTATATAACCCATATTTAATTATGCATATCATTTTAAAAGATCTGTATAAACTCATACCTAAATGAGAGGAGACATACACATCACAAAATTGACCTTAAAGTTGTACCAACAAATGAAAATCCACACCAATACAAAGTATTCATTCCTATATTCTATTTCCCCTTTTCTTTCTTTAAAAAGAGATTGACAATGTTCATTATCATTTATAACCAACCCCATTTAAATGAAAACAAACATGTATAAACAATGTTTGGGGATTTGTGCATCGTTCCTTCTAAACTGCTTCCTGCTGATTGGGGGCGATGTTCATATTCCATTGGAATCATGATAAAACTTAGAAACCTGACCAAGTCCTTGTTTTTGTAGCTATAAGGCTGTATCATCTCAGCTTCAGGGGGTCTTGCTTGATCAAACCATATTAGTCTGGAAGGAATCCATAGCTTCTCATTTTCTGTGAAAATGCAAGCAAAACCTTTATTCCTAAGTAGCCTGTCCTTAAACTTAAATTTTGAAGTCAAAGCATTTTTAAAATGTATAAGTTGGATTAATTTAGCAGCATTTATAATCAAATGTATTTTAGAAGCAGTAAGTCTTTCCTTGGCAATCAAACAATTTAAAGACAAGAATATGGACTAAAAGGGGAATTGTAAGTGAACCTGTAGCCACGCCTGCTTAAAGGCTGGCTACATACCTTGGGCATGGTCTGGCAGATCTGTAGCCAGCCTCTAAGCAGGTGTGACTACAGGTTCCCCTACAAACATATGTTCCATTCTTCTCTCATTTGTTTTACTCCACTCATTTTTAATTTGCACAGAATTATCTTTTACATTTAGGAAAGTTCCAACTACTCTCATGCAAAATTATTAGTTGCCTTTTGCCAATATGGCCTATGCTTAATGTGGGTTCCACAAATGAACCTTTGAAACAATGATTAATTTTAAATAGTCAGAGACTAATGTTCAGACACACTAAACTTCCTTCCTTAGGCACGAGGATGGTGAGAGGCAAAGGCAATATTTCATACTCAAATTCAGGCTTTTTTAATTTCACAGTTGCTTTCTAGCCAGCTAAAATCCCAGCTCCTCTCAAAAGCTGCCTCCACTGAACCTTGAGAATTTTTATAAAACTCCTGAAAAAATTGTGTGTGTAGTTGTGTAACTGGCAACTCAAGTCATGTTTCGTTTCCCCATACAGTGTCTTTTCCTCTGGAGTGTGTGTTCTAATCCAAGGTGCTAAATTTCTCCAAACCCCATTGTAAATTGCAAAAACTGCTGTTTTCATAGTGAATGACATAGTTTCTAGTTGAGAGAATTTGCTCATTACCTAAGATCTTATTTGTATTCACCAAATACAAGAGGGGTTTGCTTTTGTGGGAGCATAGATGTATATTACTATCTATAAGCCTTAATCTAGGGAAGAAATGTCAAAAGAGGTTCCCTCCATTGAGCCTTTAAGCTGATGCAACCTTTCAAAATCATTTTGTCATTATCTTAAATTATCTATTCTGGTGTGTTTGTGTTTGGCTAAATGCACCAAGAGGCATCAGATCCTCTGGGAACTGGAGTGATAGATGTCAGTGAGCAGCCTAACAGGGGTGCAGAGAATCAAACTTGAGTCCTTTGTAAGAACAGCTCATGCTCTGATATACTCTCCTGTCTTGCATGATTCATGCTTTCAAAAACATTGGATTGTTTGGCTATTCCATAGATTTTCCATAACACATTTTAATAATTTGTGCCCCCACTTTCCTCCTTTTCTATCTCTAGGACTCTTCTTCTCACCCAGACACTTCCTACTTCTGTATCTTCTTTTATATGTGTACCATTGAATTTAAAATTTAAGTTCAGCTAGAAGCATCAATGTATTTATGTAGAGATATCACTGTATGTAAGAACTGTGGAAGATCTAGTCTGCAGTATTCATTACAAAGGTCTACTGGTAAAGTAGTATTATGTGAAACACAGATAAACACACACACACACACACACACACACACACACACACACACACACACACATTAAGTTTATTTGCTGCTGATGAAAATCAGGAAGTAAGGTTGGGATAGCATTCATGGAAATATATAAAGTTAGAGAGATACTAAGTGTATCAGATGGTGGAAAACTATCTGATCTTTGCTTTGGCTCTGCACAGTGTCTCCCTGTTGTCAGTGTTAATTTTAGATATGAGAGAAACACCAAAAATTAAGTTAATGATAAATAACTAAGACATTCTCAGAAGTGAGCTTCATTAGTTTTTCATTTATTGTAATTCTTGTTCTTCATTCTGGAAAGCAGTTAAAATTTTGATCATACATACCATTTATTATTTCTGTAATAGACCCTTAAAAGGAAGAAATAAAATATCCAAGGATAAATTCTAAGAAAAAAATTGGAAACTTTGGTGATAGATTACAAAAACTGCTTTCAGAACCAATGAGTGGTTGAATGTCACTAATCTTCACACGAGTACTAGTTATCTGTAGTTAATATCTCAGAGTCATGCTAACTTTTAAAATTCAGAAACTGTACTTTCCTGTTCAGGACTATAGTCAGGAGATATTTTGTAAGTGGACTCTAGGTGCCAAAGGAACCTCCATCAACTCTAGGGATAATCAGTGATCTAAGCCACAAGGCTGTCATTAATTTAAAACAAAATGATTTCAAATCTTAGCATTAGAAGGCAGGCAAATGAGATAAAAGCTTTGTCATTTGTGACAGAGTCAGAATGGCAACTATTTCATGACATTCGACATTTATATGGTTATAACCTGGTCCATCTTCATAGGCAAAGAATCCTTTCTGGATTAGGATAAATGTCAGATACAACATCTCAACTTATACTTGAGGGCTATCTGAAATATTTTAGGGTGAATTCTAGTTGCAACTAGTTTTAAAATATTTATTACAGCAAGTAATTAGGCAGAAATAGTAAACAGGAAAATGGTAAGTTTAGATTGCTGAAAGGGGTGTGAGGGGGGCTCCAGTCACAGAGGCAAATGGAAGAAATGCCTAGAAGGAATCTGAGAGGTGTTCCCAACCATGCTCCTTGGGGCATAGTATATCCTACTGAATTTTTACTCAATTTTCACAGGGGGAAAACAATAGTAACATTTAGCTCAGACTACTTTATTCTTTCTCCCAAACTTTACTAGAATATTTGAAATTATAGGATGATAACTAATAAAGGAAGAAAGATATTGAAATAGAAAAAAATGAAAACATGTAAAAGTGAAAATGGAGGACAGTGCCTATTTTCCACAGCATTACTATGAAACATGGGAAATACAACTAAAAGTGAACTGGAAAGCTGTCCTGACAAGGAATTTATATTCTCTCACAAATGATCAGATTCTAATACTACTCTAATACATGACTGTTTAGGTTTCAATGCAGCAGATATTCCAGAAACTTACAGGAAAATAAGATGCATGAATGCTCTCTAGAATACACATGTAGGACAGGGTTGTGTGTTCCATTGTGTCATCTGAAAGAATAGGAGGAAATTAGATTGTGAGCATCTTCCTTCCTTCTAATGTGTCCCTTAATGCCTAAGAACAAAATGACTCCAAAAACAAATGGAAATCCTGTAAGCCTCCTCTGACAGCTAAACTGAGAATTAATTATGCACCTATCATAATGACAGTCAACCACCCTCTTTCCTCCCCTGACAGGGATCAATTACATGTATCCCTAATGGAACAAAACGCAAAGTCCTTTTAGAGTTCCTCCTGTGATTCACAGATATTAGAACTTCTTTGATAAATCAAAGATTGAGTCAAGTTCTCTCATATTTAACAGTTTGAAGGGTTGGAGAAACTAAAACTGATACTCAACTCACCTCAGCCAAAGCAGGAGCCCTGATAATTACACACCTGAAAAGTGACTTTCAATTGGGGAAACGTGAAGGCCATAACATAGAAACCAAAGAGGAAGTGTTCTATCATGAAGAAGGAAGCTTAGGTCAGGGTGATGCTACGTCCAGCATGTGTAAGATTCTGCAGAGGTGACTGTAGAAATATTGTTCAGGCTGGTGGAGACAGGAGAAAATCTCAGCCTTTGAAAAAATGAGATCAAACATTTCTAAAAGAGCTAGGGTCATCCAGTAACACCCAATATTGCTTTCCTATGGGTGAAGTGAAGCTGAGACACCACAGAATTGGTTGTAAAGAATGAATTCTTCAAGGTTGAGAGCCTGAGTAAAGGACACCAATGTTGTGTAGAAGTTTGGGGTGGAGTTAAGTAAAGAAAATAAACATGGCATAACTAAAAATAATTTTGATATATACTCAATGGTTAGGACTTTTAGGAAAAAGAGCATTTCAAGATTATAAAAATAAATTTTATTCAACTTACTGATTTAAAATTTGATGTATTGTTTCTGGTCACCAGATAGAGTTATTGTACAGATAGTCAGAAATACATTTCTTAATTTAAGAGGCTAAGTAATGTTAGATCCAAACTTTTACAATGCATAAAATTTTGACTCATAACTTGGAGCTGTGCTAGGGGTAATGATTTCCCATAAACTACACAAATGAAAAGTAGCAAAAACACAAGCATGAAAGTGTGAGCTTCATGAATTGTCACTGTTGAAGGGACAAAGGATGAAGAAACTTTTTAGAGCTACTTAGGGAGACTCCACAGAGGAATGTCAGGAGCTCCTTGGATTGTAGGAAGTAGCCCAGAAACAGGTGTTTCTTGAGGGCCCCTTGAGAGTAATGACATCAGAGAGGATGTCAGCTCGAGATCTGATAGACAGAGCATCCTGAAGGAAAACATCCAGAAAAAACAATAATTGGATAGGCAAAAGGTTCATGACCCAGACATGTGTCGATCCACTTAAAATCAGCTTAAATCTTCTACTTCATAATAAAGGTGGCAATGGATTGGGTTGCAGCATGAAAAACAATGTCAGTATCTAGAAACTAGTTTCTGTCTTCCTTTGCAGTCAAGTTCTCACTCTGGCCAGAAAACAAGTTAATATAGTGCTGGGCTACATATGCAGTTGGAATTTTTGGTTTTGTTTGTTTGCTTGCTTGTTTTAGGATAGCACAACCATTCCCTCACTGTCATACCAATTTGACAAGAATTTAGACAACATAAGCACAATATTAGGGTTAGAAAGATGGCTCAGTGGTTAAGAGCATTTAATGCTTTTGCAAAGGAAAGATTGTATGAGTACCCATTCAAAAAATAATCTCTTCTTCTTTGTGTGTGTAGTTCATGGGCAATCCTAGTACCATTAAGTCTCCTTGGGCAGTTTTTGCAGGCTCCATGTTTTGCCTGGACTATAATGATTGCTTTGTCTTGTTATTGCACTAAATGTTTTCCCAATATTGTAACACATATATAAAAAAAACAGGATCAGATATTGGAGTTAAAGTTGAGGATAAGAAAAGCAAAGCAGCCAGCCACTAGATCTCACCTTTGCCTGAGACTGAAATGGACAATCCTGTCTCCATGAATACTCAGACTGCTTACACTGCTAGTGTCTCCTCCCACCTTATATTCTTCTCTAGTGGTAGTATTAAAGGTGTGCCATCCCAAGTGCTGAGATCAAAGGTGTAAGCTCTGTTTCTTTATTAGATTCATTCTCATGTAGACCAGGATGGCCTTGAATTCACAGAGATCCTTCTACCTGTGTCTCCCAGATGCTGAGATTAAAGATGTGTGCCACAACTGCCTGTCCACTATGGCTAACTAGTTGTTTAGTTGTGTGGCTTTGTGTGTGTGTGTGTGTGTGTGTGTGTGTGTGTGTGTGTGTGTGTAACTAGTGGCTTAGCTCTGCACTCTGCACTCTGATCTTCAGATTATATTACCATATAATATTACCATATTATATTACTATATAATATGGATTGTCTTTGTAAAATACCTTGGATATACCACTTTTTGTAAAAGTAACTTTTGTAAATGCTTATGCACAAGATAGAAGCCAAAGATATGTCCTCAACTCAGCTTTCCTAGTCTGAATTACATACTATTTCATCGTGGTTGGCTTTCTAAGTCTCCAACCTTCACACAGCCTTATTGCAAGGCTCATTTATTTCTATACACTTTCTAAGTTTCATATCATTTGCCTTTAACATTTTCTATTTCCCTTCCAAGAAAATACAAACTTCAACATTTACTAGTAATGATGTTCTATGAAACTCCCTGTGCTAGTTAGTTTTTCAATTGACAGCATAATTAACAAAAACAACAAAAGGAAGGGTGTATTGTTGGATCACAGTTTGAACACGTAGTCCATTATGGTAGAGAATTCATAGCATATTCAGCATAGAGTTGTTAGCATTTCTTCCATGGTCAGAAAACAGAGATAGTTGTGAGGTTCTCTTTAGTTTCTCCTTTTAATTCAGTTTGGGAACCCAGCCCAAGCAATGGCACTGCCCACATTAAGTGAATCTTCTCAGTTCAGTTAGACCTGTCTGTCAGCACCCTTCAGTTACTTAGTAACCTGAAGATTAATTGTCAGCTGTCACACTTCCTGTGAGATTGGTGTATGTTCTCCTCCATAATTTTCCATGACATCTTCCACACTTGACATACAACTCTGGGAATTGCAATGACATAGGGCCTTTCTTAAAAGCTGTGCTCAGCTATGTTTACTTCTTTATTACTCGGGCACGAAATGGTTTTGTTAAGACCCTATTAAACATGACTAAAGTGAGATTTAAACTCTGATCCTATAGATCTACATTTACAGCTGTACTCCTCAAAACATGTTGACATCTCTGTCTCAGGCTCCTCTCCTTCTTGCTCAATGCTCTCATTTATGTAGTATTTCTCACTCTCATTACACATGCTATTTGACCATAAGAAATTTACTTGTAATTCATCATGATTATTCCAACTCTCCATTGCAATGGTGACATTTTGAAAATGCAAGGCTGTCAGACTGATAAAATAACTCTTTTTGTGCTTGTACAGTGGCGTGGAGGTCAAGCAACTGTTTTGTACATACCAGCCATGGCTTTCCCACTGACTAAACCTCAACATCTGCTCTTATATTTTTTCGTGGATGTGCTTGAGGGACTTCCTAATCAGTCTATTTAGCTATCCCTTCATTCCTTGGCACTGCTGAGGACAATACTCAAGGTATTCTGAATGTGTAGTAGGCATCGGACTGCCTGGCGACATCTGAATCTCTTAATCATCCTTCATTATGGAGGCAAATGGCAATGACTCACTCTTTTTATTTGTACCTGTAGCATAGATTAACAAAAGTTTTGGACACTTTTTAGCCTCGCACTGTTGATGGGGAATGTACTGTGTATGTTTATCTTATTGACTGTTAAATAAAATACTGTTTGGCCAATGAGACAGCAAGTAGACAGGACTAGGCGTCAAAGAGGATTCTGGGAAATGTAGTAGAGAAGTGATGATCCAGGCAGGAAGTGACATAGCAAGGAGACTCATGTTTAAGTGAAGGAGAGACAGGAAGGTCCCTTTTCCCTTCTGCTCCTGCTCCAGCGGCACAATTTGAGCCACCGGCAAGGAGGGATGCCAACAAGGCATCAGATAAGATAAGTCTTATAAAATATATAGGTTTATGATAGTTAAGACTGAGCTAACAGATGAGAATCCTAGTCATTGGCCAAGGAGCATTGAACCTAATACAAGTTTCTGTGTATTTATTTGGGCCCTAACTCGGGTGGGCGGCTGGCATAAAGCTCACATGTGGTGGTGGGGTTCAGGTGGCTTTTGGCAGAAATATTTATCGTAACACACTGTAACATAATTACCAGTTATTTGAAACACAAATATTGTCAAAGGGAGTTTTCTACTTTAAAATCTCTCTCTCTCTCTTTCTCTTTCTGTGTTTCTCTCTGTCTCTGTCTCTCTCTGTCTCTCTCTCAATATGTATGTGTGGAAGAGGGAGGAAGAGAAAGAACATCTTGCACAAGTTGGTTATCTCCTTTAACTATGAAGGCCTGCCAGGTCCCAGCTAGTGTATTTACTCCTTGAGACATGTCATTGGTCCAGAATTTCCTTATTATATAGGTTTTGTTATCCCCGTAAAGTAGTGAATTGAATGTGAAGCCCAGAGGCTCAGGTTTATGAACACTTTGTTTCCAGTTGGTTTCAGTATTTGTGTAGGTTATGGGAAGTTTAGGGGTTGCAGCTTTGCAGGAGGAAGTACAAGACTGGGGTGGACTTTAGTTGACAACCTTGGCCCCTTTCAGTTTGCCCTGCTTTATGTGTATGATTGAAGATGTGACATCTCAGCTTCCTCCTCAGGCCACCTGGTTGGTCATTTTGGACTCTTCTTCTGGAACTGTATGCAAAAATAAACTCCTTTGATAGTCAGTTTTGGTCATGATATTTTATAGCAACAATACAGAAACTAATACGAAATATCTCTGAACACTTTTATTTATCAACTGGGAATGCTGGGACTGTTAATTGCTATAGACAAGGAGTGTACAGATGAATGGGAGGAGAAAAGACTGGATTTTTATATTCTAATGGCCTCTCCAACTGTATTTAAGTTGAATGGAATAAAGGTTAGAATGGTGGAGACTTTTGCTGATTCTTTTTGTTGTTTGATTTTTAATGTGCATTCATTGATGACAGTATGGTGTAATACAAATAACACAGATCTGGAAGTATACTGAGTTAAATTTGTAACTATGCATGCCATAATATTATTGATATTTGGGACTAGTATATTTTTAAACATGCATTCCTTTATAAATAAAAGTAAGCAATCTTTGAGTCTATATAAGATACTTTTAGAAATAGAGAGATTCTATAGTGCATCAGACTTAATGACCTGTGCCAGGCTCAAAAATGTATGTCAAGTCAGTGAAGACTATGCATCTAAAAATGCACACAGAAAACACACACACACACACACACACACACACACACACACACACACACACACACACACACACACACACACACACGCACAAACACACACATCCATCACAGACACACACACACACATACTTGGAGACAATGAGATGCTCATATACATATAAATTAAACCATTAACATAAAATATACAAGATATATCTTATGTACTGTATATGTGAAAACATTTTGGGATTATATAAATTTATATATCTATCATTTACTTTCATATGTCTTAGAAATATTTGCAAAATATAAAAAATGATATTGGTTAACTATGCTATATGAATCTTCATCTTTAAAATGTCAAATATTTTATTTGTTCAATTAAATATTCTTTCAAGGATATGTGATAGGTAGGGTTTTAATTGTGGGGTGGTGGGGGAGGAGAGGAGAGAGAGGGAACTAGTACTGTCATGAAAAACAGTCTTGTTTCAAATTCAAATAAAAAATTCTGCAAAATAAAATATTTTTTCAACAAAAAGGTGTGATGAAAGTAGCTGAGATCAACTCCCATGGTTTTAGTTTCATCTCCTGTCTGAGAGAAGGTGGCACAGCTAAAAATCTGGCTTTGATATCCCATCACTATATGATAAAAATTTAAACAATATCTAAGATGGTAAAAAGATCTCATATACCTTTGTCTTTTAGAAACATCTGTGACATTTTAAGAGTCCACCAGGAATTGTGTCTCTTTCATATAATCTCAACTACAAGAAAGGAAAATGCTCAGATTTGCTTTGTTGTGCCATCATTTCTTTTTACAGCATTGACTTCCACAGGTGTCTGATCATTCAAGTTCTTGATTATCCCTACTCACTGTTTGAAGGAAGGAAGATTGGTAGATGGGGGTGCAGCATTTAATAACTGAACCAATACCTGGGTCTGACGTGGGGGGTTTGGTGCAGCTTCAGTCTGTTAACGGAAGTCAATCAACCAGATCTCTGAAAACATGCAATCACACCTTTTGCATTTTAAGGCTCTTGAGGGTTTCAGTAGTCTGATGTCAGGCCTACATACAACCTATGTCTTGGTACTTTTCCAGTATTATTTTAGTTAACATACATTTGCTGTTTACAGTCACACAGAAGTATCACAGGTCTTTTTAAAGACACCCAGAAAGGACAACTAATTTAGCAAGTTGGTTTGGGTTTCTTACTTTTCAGAGTGTAAAACATTTATATTTTATATTTTGTTTTATGGTAAAATATGACTTATGGGTATTTTAGACATTATCAACTTTAATTAATATTGTAATGAGAACCGAATTTTACTCATTTGTTTTCTTGTTTAGTAGCCATAAAATCCCAAGTAATATATAACTCTTATCAACTGACAATTTTATTCTACATCACACTTCTTATTTTTATTGTGTGCAATGGGAAGAGGAAGTTCAAGCCATGCCATTTGTATATTGGTCAGAGGAAAACTTTATGTAAGTTGGTTTTTTTTCTCCCTTCATAGGGATTCTGAAAATTAAATTCAGTTTGACAGGGTTACTTTCCATATTATATTAAATTCAGTTTTAAAAATGTTGATTAGATACTTGGGCAACCATTTTTAATTTGGCAATATTTCCTTGTCATATATCTAATGGTACTTCCTTACCAATTTTCCACTAAGTTAATGGCTGAAGAGTGAAAAATTTATAGAAAGCTTTAGTTGGGTGGTTATTCATTCTGTGTTATTCATGCCTCTTTTCACCTTTCAGTTAAAAGGAACAGGGAAATAGGCATGTATTTATTTTTATTTAGAAAAGTGTCCACTCCCAACTAGCTCAAAAGTTTTGAAAAACATCAGTCAAATAACCCGGTGAAAAAGTAGAATCATTGTAATGGTTTTACAGGTTTTCTGTCTTTAGATTTTACAGAAACTGTTCTGTGATACTGCCACATTGTACTTCAAACCACATAATTTCTCAGAATCAAACAAAACAATACATCGTTAATTTGATGTCTTTCTCTTAAGGCAAATGAATAAGGAGAGTTAGACTTCATAAAATTCAGACAATAAATTGCACTTATATACCAAGTGGCTTTCTCTGGCAGCCCCTGAGGGTTTCACAAAAATTAAAAATTCTTAAGGGCAGCATCAAACATCCAGTTACTTTGGTTTAGATTTTAAAACAGAAATTGATTTAGCATTTTAGATCTCCTGTGGGGATTGCTTCTGTATTCATGAAAGCTGCTGCTCGAGATAGAATTGCTGTTTGACCAACAGCTGCTGATCAAGGTAAAGACTTACAGTTTCCAGGAAATCACAAAGATGCTTGCATAACAACTGCAGGCATTGACCAAAGCAATCTATCAAGGTTGAAATGGGAATTTAAATACATGGTTATTAGTGGAAAGAGCATTTAGCCAAAGTATTCTGGGGGTGGTTCTTCTCCCTGCTTCTTACTGTTATTGCTACTATTTCTGAAAAGTCCCAAGTGCCCAGAGTACCAGAAGCTGATGGGAAACCTAATAAAACAACAATCCTATTGCAAATTCAACCTTGGAGTTCAGATTGCTAGTGCTACACCTGTTCTGATCACCTCAGAGGCAGTTACATTGGGAGATAAAAGACTATAGCAGTCAATTCCTGCATTCTCATTCTTAGCAAAACAATTTTGCTTTCAAATGTGCATAGCTTTTGTGATCATCATTGGAGGATTGAGATAACAATGAACGAAGGTATTGTCTGTCTTTTTTAACTAAATTTTACTGAACAAGCAAGAGAGGAAAGCACCAAAAGAGATGAAAAACATACAACAATGGGAAGCACTTAAAAAGAGAGAAAGAAAATACACAACACAAGCAATAAGCATAAGTAGCTCAGTGTTCATATTTGGGTAAAACCAGTATCTTAAGTCATTGGGAAGAAAGTCATAAATGTGAAGGATTGTATAGATGAGAGTGGCGTCTTTATTCTAATACCTGTAGTTGAAAGGGCAAAGGAAGGGAGGGAAAAGGGCTACAGATTGATATTGACAGAATTAAACATTAGCAACAATATAGATTATGAGAAATGAAGAAGGAAAAACACCATAAGACATGTGGAATCTCCTGTCATTTTGACTTAGTAATTAAATCATATTGGAACTATTGATGCTATATTCCCTTGTGGTGGAGGGATTCTGCTAACTGCCAGCACACAGTCCAATGCAAACTATATAAAAGGGTTATTAGGACATACTTGTTGAATGAAGAAGGGATAATTATTCATTCTTAGATCCCTGTAAGTCTTAATAGAAAAGATATTTAAATATTAAGACAAATGCTTCTAGAGAAAGAATCCTATTCTTAACAAGTGGTTCTAGAACACTAAGAATTATATTTATTAGACTTTACTTGTTCAATCACAATGCATTATTTAAAAAAACAACTAAAGCAGATAAAATATTTTATTGTTGTTTTCCGAGACAGGGTTTCTCTGTGTAGCTGTGGCTGTCCTGGAACTCACTCTCTGTAGATCAAGGTAGCCTCAGACTAACAGAGATCTACCTGCCTCTATATTCTGAGTGCTGTGATTAAATATGAAAGTTACAAATATAAGAAATAAGATAATGTTGTTTCTAGAAGGAAACAGTGCAATTCCTTTAGCATCATTGATAATGCAATGATTTTTAGAGAAAGCATCAAAATAGCCATTACTCAAGGGAAATTAATTATCAGACTTCATCAAAATTAAATTGCCTGTGCTGAAAAAGATACACCAACAAAGATGTTAAATGGCAAACCAAGCATGGGAGAAATTTTTCCAATATAACATCTAATAAGACTTTAGCATTACTTACAAATAACTAGGTAATGATTTTAAAGGTGCCAACAAGAAATAGTAATTTTTATAGCTGTAAATAGTCTGAATACATGTTTTCCAAACAAATATGCCAAAGAAAGACATGAAGCCATAATCAAAGGACATGTGTTCAACAGTGCCAGACATTACATTAAAGAAATGTAAACAACAAACGTACAGGGTTTACAATGGCCAAAAATTATTTACTTTTCTTTCTTTCTTTCCTTTTTTCTTTCACAGTAATTCATTTTTTTCACAGTAATTTATTTTTTTTCAATAAAAGTTATGTATTTTCAATGGCTACTGTGTGTAGGGTAAAGTCATTGTTACATCCTTACCAGTAAGAATACAATAATAGAATCAGAGACACCTCTTTACAACTGTGATGATAATCAAAAGACAGCTGTACCTTTTACAATGTTTCACAGAGACAAGTTCAAGTTTGGAGGTACCTAAATAAAAACACTATTTCCTTATAAAAGCATTATGCACATTTGAAGTGTAAGCAAGTCTTATAAAGTACTGGTTATGCAGGTTGTAGAAAACACTTGTATTTGACATGAAATCAGTTTAAGATAGATTTCTGAGGTTTTATCATTGAAGGCACCTGATTTACCAATAAAAACACAACCACAAGAAATAGGGTGGTGGAGACAAGAGGTAGTGTATACATACAAATATGTTTTATTATTTCTTTCTAAGATTTCTACATGTCTTTGTAATATTCAAATTCCTTTCCAAGATCTTCCCAGATTGCAGTAAGCTTTGTATCTTTTTTTAAAAAAATACACCAGCACATACAAAACCTGTACAGATTCAAGCCAGACATAATCCAAAATCTCAACACCGAAAGGGAGGAATGTCTGTAGGTTCCTATCCCTAATGCAGAAGCTGTTTGCAAATGATGTCAACAGGCAAAGAGAAAATTGATTTTCTTCACTAGAATGCCACTGAGTATATCCAATGCAAGACACATAACCATAAATTGTTGGCCAACACAAAATAAATTCCATGTTTTGTTTTGCTATTTGTATGGACTTTTTGTTTCTTTCATTTTGTTTGGGATTTGTTTTCCCTTATTTGTCATTTGCTTGCTAGTGTTGTTTTGCATTTAGTGGTGTTTTTGTAGTTTTGCAGTTTTCCACTTTGTTTTTTTGTATAGACAGAAACAACATTAATTTGGGTGGGTATGGATGTGGGAGGCTCTGTGAGGAGTTAGAGAAGAGAAAAATCATTAAATTGCATTGAATGTTCCTTTTTAAATAAAAAAACTATATTAAACACACATCAGGGCAAATTTGTTCTACCCAAAGTTTCTTCAATTTGTGATTTTCCCTGGATTATGATATTGGCTTATCAGGGCTTACACTCTTAGAGAAATTTCACTCTCCATCAATCAGCAAAAATTGGGACTTCCTGCCCATTAGTCTCTCTATGATGGACTTTGGACTTGTGTGGGCTTAGGTATGTTGTGTTTGTGCTGATACAACGACTGAGAAAACTCGTTGGTTGTAGCTTTCCTTCTGTGTCCAGATGACAAGATCTCCTTGTCATCACTCACCAACTCTGGCTCTTACTGTTTCTGCCTCTCTTCTGCAATAACCCCGGAGTTTCAAGTGTAATGAAACAGGATGTAAGTTTCATGTAGGGAACAATATACTTTAGTATCTTATTCTTTTTATTATGGCCATCTGCAGACAGTTAATCTAGTGCAAATACACACTTTTGTGATTGGGGCTGAGAGATGCAGTGATGTCTGATTAAAAAGATAAATCAGTTGGACTTGGTTTCACACTATGCCTCCTTAGCAGAATACTAGTTGTTGGCTCTCCACTAGGAGGTATGACCTAGCTATAGCTTTGTGACATATTAATGGTACCCGATAATGGGTTTTGTTTTGTGAGGCAGGTGTTAAAATCAGAGACAATGGTTGCTTACTTCTACTATATTCCTGCTACTGTTGCACCAGTGGTCATATTTTGCTGAAGGTCATCATGCTATTTCACTTGTCTTGGAGCTGTGTGTTATTGTATTGACAATTACATTTCTCATACTCTAGTATACATAGCCATCTGGTAGATACTTCAAGGCCTTGATTTTAAATATTGTATGATTCAACTATGTATGTCTTCAACAATAGAATCTTAATTTCAAGTTCTAGAGTGTAATCAAGAACAATGAAATAGTATGTATCTAAAAGTTAAATAAAAAGGTTTTAATAAGGTTTAGGGAAACTCTACCCAACACATATTGATTTTCAGACTGTTAAATAGTGCAGTTACTATATAGAACTGTGTGTAAACACATTATAAGGCTAAGCAAAGTTAGTATGTAACCCAACAGTTCTAATCTAGGAACACAATGCAAATGAATGAAAACAATTGTCCCCATAAAATGGGGACATACTTGGGAGGAAAGTGAATGGGAGATAAGGGGAAGTAGCAAAATTAAGGGATGAGAGACAGAAATAATTAAAATAAAATAAATATGTTAAACCCGGCATAGAAAGTTATCAGTCTGGAGACTAATAATTAAAATGAATAGATAAATTTTAAATTAAAAAGTAGAGAATGATGTTCATTTATATGGTATTTTGAATAAGAAATAGTTGCCAAAATCCAAGTGCTCATCAATTAACTACTGGCTAAAAATTGTGTATATTATTAGAATGGAATATTGTTAACAATAGAAGGGATGTAATACAGAAATATGCTACATGTGTAACTATTCAAACCCCACAAAGTTACACATTTTAGATGTGTCAACACTTAAATTCTGTGGATTACAATAATTCAATTATCATGCCACAAATTAATGAATATGTGCATTGAAATTTTTCATGGATATTTAATAGTGCTGAATCTGAAATTGTACGTTTAATGAAGTCCTCAGAGTGCATAACCATGTAACAAATATCCAAGAGAGGCCAGCACAAAGGTCAGAAAGTTGTTTGCCCAGTACAGAGGAGATATGTAGACTAACCATTTAAAGGTGTAGTATTTCTGTTTAGAAAAATAAATGTTTTAATTAGACTATTTAAACCAAAGTTTGTAAATATGCTAACCCCCATGAAATTACATATTTTATCTTCTAATCCCATATTAAATGGATTATATTACTTCAATTATGTCACAAATTAATAAATATGTGTGTTGCAAATATTTCATTGCTCATGGAAATATTATTAATATATATTCTAATTAGGAGTGTCATCATTATTGAATGATCTTAGGAAACAATTTGTTTCCTTTTTAAAATAGCCAAGAACTAATAAATGGTAACTACCCTATCTATCCTTTCATAGGTTTATAGTAAAACAAAAGCCAAACAGACAACACAGAATCAATGCACCATGACATTAGTCAGTCTTTACAGGTCAACTTTTCATTATCTATCACTAGGCTTGGTTAAATTATTCAGAGACCTAAAAAGAAATCTCATTCCACTTACATAAACACAGTTCAAATGTCATGATCATCTTCATAGATCTTGGAGTCACTTGACTGTGAAATATGTATTCTGATTTCCATGTTGATGGCAGGAAAAGTCCAAAGAGCAAGAACCACTTGAAGAACATAGAAACAGAGATAATTATGTAAAACACAAAGGCAACAACTTATAAAAGATTGTTCTATACATCTCCCCCAAGACCAAAAGAGAAAATAGAAAAGTCTAGGCACTACTGGCAAGCAAGATAGCATAAGAAAGAAACATATTTTCTAACATGCCTATATTCATGAAAGACAATAACTCCTTCCCATCTGGAGTATATCATGTCATATTGTGATGGTGAAGTTATTCTAGATTTGGAGAGGTCTCCCAGCAGATGCATCTCCAACCTGTCCTAACAAATTCTTCTGAGGTCCAAGCATATGGAAGCTCAGATAGGGTCTCTTCCACAAACTCCAGATTCTGAAGAAGACTAGAAAAATAAAAATAAAGACCAGATATGGAAGTGATATCAGGTAATAAGAGTCAAACAAATCATAGGGTACAATTATATACTAAGCATGATGCATGACGTCATACAAAAGTAATATTTTGTTTATTGCATTGCACCTGACAACTCACTGTATGAACTTTGTGAGTTTTCAGAATATATCCAAATGTTTCATTAGATTCATTCTAACCAGGACAGCAAAGCCAAACATTTTATATATCAAGTGAAGGAGATTTGGAGAATGAGATTTTTTTTCTAGAAATAGGGTTGGAGTACAGACTCCTGAGGGAAGATGCCTGTGGGCATCGACAAAAATACAGGGGTAAACAAAGAGACAATGAATTTCCTCAAGGTTTTCATTCTGAATCAGTACAAATGGGAATGTCAACTGAGACTTCTCTTAGTTCAAGGTATCATTATTTCCTATGAAAGTAAATGCAATTCACAGCATGATCAGAAAAAAAAAAACCACAAACACATGCTCAGAGTTGTCAAATCCACTTAAATACTTCTCCAGTTGTATCAGAAGCCCTTAAGTTCAAAACAGTATTGCTGTATGTCAGAAGCTCTTCTTTACTCAGTCTTTCTCCATAAATAAAGCATGAAGCTTATTTGAAATTGTAAATCAAAGAGGTTTATATCATCCAGTAATCATAGTGTAAAAATTAAAATTAGATATAAAGGTTTATATGATCTGGACACCTAACATGCTGTGTCTGAGTTGCTCAGCATGATTTTTTTGTTCTGTCTATTTATATACAAATTTTATTCTTTAATGATGCATAATATTCCATTGTGTAAATCTACCATATTTTATTTACCCATTCATTCTCCGATGACCATCTAGCTTGTCCCAAATTCTGGCTATCATGAATAGAGTAACATTGAATGTGTTGCCTTAGATTCCATGGGTCTATGACTAATCAAGTTTCGGGTTGAGTTCTATACATTGCAGCTTCATGAAATATTTCATTTTTGGAGTGCTGATTCTAAGACCTGTTACGAGATGCCATGTTCATTTTAGTATCCTATGGCATGCATGTATATATATCTATACGGTGTGCCTTTATAATATCTGTCTATGTATACACACACATATACATTCTCTGTGTGTGAATGTGAATGTATAATCTCTGATCCACTGGGTAATAACTTTGTTTAGCATGCACAATTGGGTAAAGAGTGTACATATCTTTTTTAATGCTCCCTCTCCCCAGTGAATGCTTACTTTTCAAAACACTCTCTTTGGAGCCGTGGGATACACAGAGTTAAATAAAACACATTCTCATACATATGAAATACAAATATAAAATATATTGTTAAACACAGAAACTGAATATTGTCATGTGTCTTAACAAATATTAGTTTAAGATATGGATGTCGAAACTTAACATGCTAGATCACAGACTGAAAAAAATTACAGGAATTTTTAAAATATAATAGATTATTTTACATATATTTGGTTCACAGCAGCTCATATTTTTATTTGTAAGTAGCTTTCATTCTGCCACTTAGGACTTAGAGGTACATTCATCATCTATACTTACTGTGGACTCTTTGCTTTTTTTCTTTCCCTGCCTCCTTCTCTCCCTTTTCTCAGCTTCCATTGCTCCTTCTTTCTCTTTGTTTTATGTAACCCTCCAACATTGTGCTTTCAGCATATTTGCGAGGTAAAATTAAAATGAAGAATAGCTAAATTAACATTGACATGTTAACATAAAAAAGTAGTTTCTTTAAACCATGTTCTGAGAAAATATAAATGTCTCTTAAGTGCAGGGAGTTAGTAGTTAAAAATATGTATTTTAGTGAGTTGGCATTTAAATGGGAAATGTTAATATTTCTTATATGATTTCTTATATGATTCAATTATTTTTCTGACAATGTGGTTAAGGGAAATGTTATAATTTTAAAGTATGTATGCAGATATACACCAATAAATTCAAACATTCAGTGAAATATTTAATTGAATTTGTTTATTATATGTATTTATAATGAATAGCCCTATATTATAATTCTGTAATGTATCATTTTATTGTTTTTATTTTCATGTTTACTGAGTAACACTTTAAAATAATGACCCAGTTAAGGTAATTAATGTTGAATTACAGAGGAAATCCAATTGAATTACTTGTGACATCCACATTAATAGTAGATGAGTTCACTGTGATTAATGCCGTTAAATAGATACCAAAGGAATTAATATTGATTAGGCAATTATTTTAAAGTGTTTCTGTTTATTGCGATTTACACCAACTTCTTTTATTTGGCGGAACCTTTCTCCATTGGCACTGTCCAGGGCAAGCTGTGTAATTGCCTTGAAAACCTGGAGGGGAGTATTTTGTTCTTACATTCTAAACACTTTTTTTTTGCATTTGAAAAAAAAAAGACATGACACTCTAGGAGACGCGAAGGTGTCTCAGATGACTAAGTGTATGCTGTACAAGAGTTAGAATCAAACTTCAGATCCGTAGAACCCAAACAAAATCAAATGTGTGACAGCCACCTATTGTCGCCATGCTCAGGAAGTAGAGACAGGGAATCCTTCATCTCAAGAGAATTCTTTCCAGCTGTAACAGTGCTCTCCAGATTTAAGTGAAATGATGTATCACATGCAAATATTTTCAGTAACAGCTGCTTTGAAAGTAACAAAGTACTCGTTGTCAATTGTTAAGCATTCTGTTATGACAGACCCAAACAGAGATTTTGCCTGAGATGTAAAGCAATGACAAGTATTTCATTTTTTTTGTCACCCACCTGGCTGGAGATGTCCTGTGGTTAAGGCTGTCAAGTTGCATTTAATTTCCTAGTATCAGTATGAAAAGTTGGGGGTAAGAGCAGAGCTGACCAGTAGAACATTTTGCTACAATGTGAAACTGATAATTTAGGACAGTTTTATGAAAATTTTACAGATATTTTGAAGATAAAATGAGTAAATTCATGAAAACAAATCTGAGACAAAAGGCTGTTTTTCATGGGGATTTGTCAGTGGAAATTCCTCTTTTCAATGAAGTCTTTTTCCAATATTATCTGTATTCTCATGGTAACAGGGATTGTCTAAAGCATTCATGAGAGCATGGAGGGCTCCTTTCTAGTATGAATCAATCAGGGTTCAAAACCAATTTATATATATGTATATATCCATGTAATATATACACACTCATTTACACAGATGCATTGGAGAAATCCTACTGAACATAATGTTTTGTGTTGGGAGTCAGTTAATATCATGTAAGGAAGCAGGGACCTAGATTTGAGATGGTGGGGTTGAATGGAGAAGTCTTCTATTTCAATCTAGGCAGAGTGTCTTCTTTGCAAAGCTTAGTTAGTTACTACACATCAAACTTGAACTCTTTGCATGAGGCTAGCCCTTACCATCAAAAGCTAATATCTGTTACTTAATTTAATTATATTAGATTTTGGCTGCATCAACACTATCTCCTCACAGAAACTCTACGTTAGTGTGTTCATAGCTGAACTTACAGCCTTTTGACAGATGTAGATAAGTAGACCTAACACTGGAAACAGGGTTTGCCTGCATGATATGGGAAGCCCCTGTCTCTGCCTCTGCCTGTCTCTGTCAGTCAAATTCTATTACTGTAATTAAAATATTTCTTTCCTTTTCAAATGACATTTGTAGGTTTAGTATCCCAGTAACTCATCAAAATGGAAGGATATTTTCTGTAACAATGGCTATATATTTTTCCCAAAGTAATTGTCTTTTCATCCACATTACTCTTTCTTTATAACCCAAAATACATTGATGCTTTCCTGTAAATTGTTGGGTCTGTTTTATATTGGAAAGGTAGGAAAAATTGCTGTTTAGCTACACTTTGTCATTGACACAAGAGGGTTCTTAATGATACTGGTGTATACATGCATAAGTCAGTAAAATAAAAACTGAAGGATACTCTTATATGAACATGAGAATAGATGGGGGGTGAATGAAATGATTAATGCCTAAAGCTAATTGCTTTCTTCGTAGTAAGAAGATATTTTCTTATTAGAGTTTGCATGTGAGAACACGTTTCCTATCAAAATCTATTCCCAGGTTAAGTTGCATATATAGATTGATTTGAATTTCTTATTGATTCTTCTTTTCTCTAGGCTTTTACAGATTTACTGAAATTAAATATGCTTTCCAACTTCAGGGAGTTGATCTGGAAAATTTTGAAACACTCTTGTTATTCCCAGAGGGAAAAGAAGTCCAATCACTCACGCAAACACTGTTTGTGTCCATGTATAATTCCTCAATTTAACTTCAAGAAATGTTTAATGTATTACCATAGATACTATGGTTTATTGCATTTTTCTAGCCAGGAGTATATTTAAACTGAAAGTAGTTTGTCATTGTGTCACAACAGAAACAGTTATTTCCCTTGTCTTTACGTGATCATGACACAGTATATAAAAAAAGATTAGAACAAGGGAAAGCCATAGATGACAAACCCCAGATGAGAATGCCTCCTGGTCTTGCACCATAATAAGACTATCAATGGAAAATTTTCATTCAACAAGTCATCAAAGTAACCATCTAAAAGAAGAAAATTAGTGTTATGTCTCCCAGATTAGATTATGTTACAAACAATGGCTGTAAAATCGGTAGCATTGTAGTACACGAGAGAAAATGGATTCTTACATGTTTTCAAAACAAGAATCTCGAAAGAACATTGGAAAGGCCAACTCCCTATGGAAGCCAGACTTCTTATCTGTAAAGGGAAACTGCTTTTGCTACAAGTCTCATAGCATCTTCCACAGCTTGTGGGCACTAGCTGATCTTAAAAGATACATAGCATTATGTAGCTATCTTGGGGAAGAATCAGCTCTTAAACTTAAAATAGTTCAAGGCTTATCAGGTGTTATTTATATCAGAAATTAGCATGTCTTCCATTGGCAATTAGTGAACATTAATTTAAAACTTTATGTCTTCTATAATTCACTCCACTCTCGCTAGCTTCTGAAGACTCGGTGATTTCTTTAGCTGTATCAGTGCACTGACAGTTTGCAGCTTGTCAGGTTCTTGCACTAGCTGCTATCACTCTATTTTCCCAATTATTGCTGAGATTGGAATTTTCCCAAAAGTCTCATGGCAACTGAGTGGAATGAAGTTTTCTACTAGCAGTCACTTCAAAATTAAGTGAATGAGGCCTTGGACCTTGTGTTTACATATTTTCTAAACAGTATCCCATAAATTCCTAACATATTCTTTAGGTCACATAATCCATGTGTCTTAAGTAATGGTACCATGTATATGAGCTGGAAGCATTTCCAGAGCTTGAAGGACAACCTTTGGGAGTTGGTTTTCCCTTGCAACCTGTGGATAAGTAGTACTCTGCTGTTAAGTTCATATATTTGTTATGATAAACTTACTGACTTATGTACATTGAACAATTCTGTATCTCTGATATAAAGCCAACTTGATGTTGGTGAATGATACATATAAATTTGATTTATAAGTATTTTATTGAGTAATTTACATTTATGTTCATCAGGGATATTGGTATGTAGTTTTCTTTGTTAGTTATGACTTTACCTGTCTGGGCTATTAAAGTAATACTGAGTTCTTTGAAAGAGTTTAGGACTCCTCTTTCTGAATAAGGATTATTCACTGAAATGGTTCTTGGCATTCTTACTATACTGGCCAGCCAGCAAGTTTCAGAGATCCACCACCAAAGTTATGTCTATAGGCATGTGTTGCAACACCTGACATTTTATGTGTATTCAGATGATACAAACTTTGGTCATCACAGATTTTACTCCTAGTCATTTGTACCAGATCTTAGCTACAGTTTAATACTACTCAAATAAAAATCAAAACTTGACCATTAGATTTTTAAGATCATAAGCAATTGTGTATATAATTGATAAAATCAATTAATTTCTTCTTTTTAAAAATGTAACTCTAAATAAGCCCATAACCAAGTTTTAATTATGCATCTCCCATGGCAGCAGCCACTACATATTCAAATATTGTAAAATTATACAACAAAATGTTTAAGATGAATTTGGCTATAACTTTAAATGAAAATAAATGAAAACTACCCAGATGTGGCTTCTAAATAAGCCATGTGCTCTCTATTCAAACACCTCCAATATATTTTAGGAATTCATAACAGCACATTCCTTAAATGAAATACTTCATGTTACAAAATCACTAATCTGAGATTCATTATTGTACATCTAGATTCATTCTGGATAATTTATGACTCATCTGTGTATCTTCTATGTTGATAAGCTGTGTACTTTAGTGACTTTTTTGTATTCTCTTCCTCTCTCTTGTAAATTCCTCTTCTTGTAACTTTGAACTATGGTCTTGTTATTATTCCCTGTACTTCCTCACCACTCACATCTCACTGTTAGATCCAGTTTCCAGTAACAGTTCTTCGTCATCTTTAACCTTTCTGAAGATTTGCCTCTTTGGACAGTACCTCTCCATCAGTGTTTCTTGATGTGACCTCATTATCATCTACCTCTCAGAATTTTCCTGTTCTGCACCACCAGGATCTCATCTTTTATCTCCCTGTGATTCATAGAGATTCATACAGCTTTTATTTCATTTTCTCTCCATTTGTCTTAGAATCTCATGAAGTCATCTCACAGAAATGGAGTCTAAGAACACAAGAGCTAAGTGATTCAGGCCTCCAGCCTATTCTTGTATGAAAATGAAAGTCTAAATTGACTACTAAAGTATTGAGTAGAAGGTGACCCAGGATGATGCTATATTGAACAAAATGTGACCCAGGAAGATGCTACAGAGCTCTACAAAGACATAGGATTTTATGTGGGCCAGGGGGACAAAAGACACCTACTGAGTTTGACATCAATCCAAAAGCAGTAACAATAAAAACAAACAAATCCTTAGCTAATATGTGGCACTTATGGTAGACTGCTAACCATAGCCAAGATTGAAATAGAACATAAAGAAGATTGAATCCATCCATTTAACATGAGATTCCACAGTGTTGAGATGAAGTCAGTGTCCTCCATCTATCTAATCCTCTCAGAACTGGGTTAGCAGTCGCCTTAGCCGTCACTTATGGATTATTTTGACATGGATTTTGGAGATCTGAACTCAGTTTTCATGCTTGAGAGGCAAACACATTAGACACCAAGTAATCTATCCAGTCTCAAATATGAGATTTTCCATGTAATTTGAAATGACAACTAAAAATAAAATGAAATGACACATTTTGTTTTATAGATTCATATTAGCACATTTTCCTTCTCATACCAAATCTTATAATTTTCTTAAATAACCATTTTCTGCATTAAACACTTATACATTAAATGACCTATAAATTGTATTTCTATGTGAATGAAAAGTTCTTAAAAATAATGAAGGGCTTTACCCTTCAAAAAACCATTTGCATCATTTGAAACCTGTTGAAAGAAATTTGATTTATTTTAAATTTTGTTTCTCATCTATGGATCTTTGAATTAGTGATGAAACTGAAATGAAACACCACCCCCGGCTGAGCATTTCCTTGTAGGATAGGTCAAAGAGATACATTCTTAGTGAAGGCTCTTTAAGACGCAGAAGCAGCCTACCAGGGCCTCACCTTTCCATGTCTTTTCATCAGATGCCATACCTGAAGGGTTGGGTTGCCTCTGGATTGAAGTGAATGTTGCAACTAAGTTAATTTCTGCAGTTCCATTGGCTGCTCATTGAGAGACTTGTCAGTTTCTGTTTTGAAGAGTTGTATTTTTATTTTATGTGGATGGATGCTTGCCTGCATGCATACATTTAGGGTACATGTCTGCGTGGTGTCTCAGGGGCCAGAAGAACTCAATGAATCCCTGAGCGCTGAAGTTGCAGAAGGTTGGGAGCTGAACTCAGGTCTCCTGTAAGAGCAAAACGGTCTGGTAACTGCCATTTCCTGCTGTAGAAGCCCATCTCCAAGTTGCTGATATTCTTTCAATGCAATTTTTGACTTCATAGAGTTGTTACTACAACAGGGGCATATGGACTCATTTAAAAGCCCATACCATGAAATAAAGGAAAATATAATGAATATTGAGGATAAATCTCAAACAATGACCACAAAACAAAGAAACAAAATCCCACTTTGGTACAGCGTATTAATTCTTCGTTCAAAGCAATAACCTTAAAAACTAAAAGAAAAAAATTATGAAATGATTGTGACATTACAATCATTTGGGGGTCTCTTCTTTGTTTTAAGCCAGCCTTGCTTCTAGAATCAGTGACAATTCCCCATTATACATTGCTATTACTTGCCTTTATTCAAGGCAATCAATCCCCATTTGCTTGTGTTACTGACAACGCAAGACTGCTGCTCTACATGGGCCGAGCATGTCTCCTTTCCAGCTGACTCTCTCTACATGGCCTTCACAGTCTCCAGCAACTTACTTTAGTATTTGAGACCAGGTCAGTCAATGTGTATTGCAACTGATTTCATAGAAGTCTCAAATGTTAGTTTTACAGAGCCATACAGTACAAATAATCAGTATTATCCCAAACAGGAAGAAGTATGCTTGTATGATGGCTGTGACTGGCTTTAAGCAGTGAAAATTACAGTGGTATTATAAAAATTGTAATCCTTGTGGCCTCTACATAAGGCAAATGTCTCATACAGTTAAGCTGGTGTGACAGATTCAGACTGACTGTATAGCAGTGTGTGGGAAAATTCTACTACTCTGTTCACAGTGAATTAGCACAGGGTGCCTACAACTCTGAGCATAAAATTAGTTACTGAACATACTTACATTTTTAAAGTGTGACAGTATATACTTATAATCACTCTTTCACTTACACAATCATTCTCATCTTTATCTTATTTTTCAGTTAGACAAAATTTTGGCAATGCTACTCTTCTTATTTTCTGCTCTTATAGAGATATCAAACCATAATTTTTCTATTCACAAAAATATGGAATTACCAGCTTGAGTCATTTGGTGATTTAGATGCTTCTGTTTTCAGTAATTCTTTTTTTCTGAAGCTTTTTATATGAGAGGAAAGCCTGCAGAGTTGGTCTCCAGTTCAAAAACTAAAACCCACTGTGTCTGCCTTCAGGCTGGGGTAGTTAGTCATAGGGCAGAAAGGGGAAAGGGAAAGGACAATAACATGTTTTCTCTTTTGTTTTAAGCAAAGAAAAGGTGAGTGGTAACTTAAAAATTGTCAGGAAACATCTCTTTGGCCATTACTGTGAGTCAGCAGGGTGGCTAGAACAAGAATCTAGAAAACCAAGTAACTAGTTCTAGAAGCAAGATTACTTTGGTTTTGGGGATTTGACACTATTCCAGCAGCAATACAAGATGACATGGCCATGATTAACATGAAATTAAAATGTGGAGTCAGCTACATACTTTCCTCTTTGCTTTTATGAAACTCTGCCAAGCTTCAAGTCACTAACCCCAGCCTCGATTCATATGAATATATACACCACAGATTTGAAGTTTCATAGGTGAATAATTATTTTTGAAAGAAAGGATGAACACTATAAATATTCGACTACTTCTGAAATCCTAAATTTTATCCTTTGGGTGCCACTAAATAGAAAAAAATGTATTTTCATCTATTTTTTCTTTTAAATTTCTCATTTCTTTTAGCTATGCATTTTAGATGGACACATAAAAAGTTATTTTCATTGAATGTAATTTATTTATTTTATTCATTCTTATTCACTGAAAGTCCAAATGTATGAATTATATTGCTCTCTTTTCTTTTTCTTTCTTGCTTGTTTCTTCCTTTTTCTTTCTCTCTTTCATTATTTCTTCTTCATTTGTTTTCTTTGCTTGTTTGCTTTTGTGGTACTGGGTACTGAGCCCAGAGTCCTGCACTTGTTGGATAGTCACACTGCCACTGAGTTATATTTCCTTTCCTAGTGTTTTTATTGTACTTTTACTTAATAACACATCTACCATCTTGTGTGATTGCAAAATCTGGCACAAAGATTAGTAATTTGTGCACATAAATACTTCCAATATAAAATCAGCTACGTAGATACCCCTAAATGCATGTGGAACTCAGCCTCCTGATAGCTTACATGATAAGACAATTGCAGTAGAGAAAAATACTTCTAAATTTATTTTTAAGGATTACCCAATTATTTTACAGCTTTTATTATATAGTCCCAAACAGGACATTCTATTTTTATAGAGTTTGGAGAACAGACGATTGTGAATTTGTGCCTTGTATTAAATTAATTGAATAAGCAATTTTATGGCACTCTAACTGCAGAGTTCTTAAAAATGATACTTAAATGCACATTCTTTAGTCATTGCATGATTATAATGACTTAGTTTTTCTAAACCCAGTTTTTAGCTAGTTTATAGATTCCATATAATATTGGTTAGTTTGAACTGAATTGGATTAGAGTTGTGTATACAGGCAGTAGCCCTAGGGCAATATCAAAAGACTCAGAAGAAATTTCAATTAGGAATTCAGAATACTGTGGGTCTAGTAGGCAGCTGCCAGAGGATTTCAGTTCTGTTCTCATGCAGTTTCATAGAAGACAAGCACTACTGTGATATCCAAAGACTCGGGTACAGGGATTGAGGAGTAGATGGATGAGGTAAGACCGCACATCACACGATCAGGTGTTCTTCACAATTTGATCACTTGTGGTAGTCTGCAATGCTTTTCAGCTATTGAATAGAGAAGTCTCTTTTTATGGGATGAGGGCTATACTGTTTTGTTATTATAAAGGTAAATATTTAGAAATGACTACTTAACCAAGATCTGATCAAGAACAATACCAACAGATGTGTAAGGGGAATCTCGGGGATTTCTGATCACAGACAAAGAACTTCAAGCCATTAAAGAACATTGAAATGGGAGAAAATAGTCCTCCCTAGGGATGAGTACATGAATTGTTTACCCTGTACCATGTGGTTACCAAGTGAAATCATATACATACCAGTTAAAGAATGTACACTGTGCAGACTATACTACATCTATTATACACTTATGTACATAATACACACACATATAAAACACACACACAAACAAAAAACATACCAACAATTTTAAAAAGAGCTTAGAGGTCATCTATTTGAGAGAGTACAGGGGATGTATATTGCTCATGTGAGGGATTAGAGGGAGAAAAGTGAAAGGGGGAAATTTTGTCATCGAACTTTTGTTTCCAATAATAATTTCTCATTGAAAGAGTCAATGCCTTGCCTAGACAAGGGAAAAAAATATAATGTACTGTGTTGTCTCAGAAAGTCTTCTGTACCTGCTAGTGTACCTTTTTGGTTTCTTTGTTGTCACTTATTATTCCATCTCTACACCAGTTGATTCTGAGTTTCTGTGTATACAGATTTTCTTCTGGTGAAGCCAGACTTAGCTACTTGGAATACAACCACTGATCCATGAGCAAGATAAGTGTTACCAGACACCATGCAGATGGGTTCACCGAGCAGCCACCTTTCCTTTGGGTCTAAGAAGGTGTTTCTTAATGCATTTTGAAAGATTTCTGACATCACAAAGTCATAGACAACTTCTGGATTTCTATTAACCTGTATGTGTTTCCATCCTGACAAGAACCCTCCCAGTTAGTCACTGATGTGCATGTAGAAGTCATTGAGGGGTTACTGGTGCACAACGAAGTGAAAAAAGTAACATGATCATCATTCTAAGTTATACAGGAAAAGCAGGTTTATTTCTTTGATTCCATATGGCAGGAGCTGCTATTTGTGGTACAGTCTAGGCAGGCTGAAGCTGAGAAACTAGACAAATCTGATATCATCTGAAAGCATATATGCTGCCTGCCATGGATGAGTCGATTTCTGACAGATAATAGACTTATTTAAGACTCCGTGTTATGGATGAGAAATCCAAGACCTATCCTGGTTAAGTGATTTGCTCAATAGCAAGAACAAGCTGTCTTTGGATGGCCTCAGTACCCATTATACAAATTTCCAAAGCTATTTTATTCTTGCTACCTCTACTCCTATTGCAACTCTGAAATTAAAGCAATTATAATAAAAACCATTGGTCATGAAGTGTTTTCAAATTGCATAATTGTGTCTATGAATGTTTCCTTCTAGAGCAGAATGTGGTTGCTTCCTGTATATGGTTAGCCTATCTCCCTTCATTGTATTAATTGTCACAGGAGACTGAATCTGGTGACTCAAGAGACAAGTTCCAGGAGATATGGACATGGCTTTCCTAGGTGTATAAAATAGATAGTGGTTTAACTTAATTATGTTATTGAATGACTAACAGTTGATGCCAAGTAATAAAGAAAAATTTTACACAGTAATTTTAATTTTTAAAATATATCATTTGGTGTATGTATGTGTTTATGAATTTGCTAATGCATGCACGTGTGTAGATGAGAAGACAACTTAGAGGAGTCAATTCATTGTTTACAGTATGCAAAACTCAGATTGAATTCAGGTCATCAGCCATGTTAGAAAGCTCACAGAGCTATTTATATTTTTTAATAAGTATTATTGTGTGCATTTAAACTACAGAGCATTATGTTATAAGTTTCATTTAGATAGCAAAAGGGCTGGTATAATGTGAAATAAGCATATAATTTTTGACAGCATTTACTTACTGAATTGTTGGTACAACATATCTGATTAAATAACATGCTTATGATTTCTGCTGCATGAATAAAGAACATTTTATAACTCAATTTTTCTGAGTTACCAGTTGATCAGATGTTGAAATTGAACACACAGCTTTGTGTGGACACATTCATATAACATACAATGTTTGTAAATAATTTGCTAGTTTGAATATCTGATACATAGGAAGATATTAAGGCACACAATAAGATATTAAGCACATAGGATTGAATTTGAATTTTTATTTATATAATATTTCAAAATAAATGAAAAATAAGTAATTACTGAAGAGATATGGAGAGAGTAGACAGCCTTGTCTTCTTCCTGATTTTAGATGAATCAGTTTGAGTTTCTCTCCACTTAGTTCTATGATGGCTGTCTGTTTGCTATATATTGCCTTTATTATATTAGGTATGTTCCTGTTATCCTTAATCTCTCCAAAGCCTTTATCATAAAGGGGTGTTGAATTTTGTCAAAGGCTTTTTCAGCATCTAGTGAGACGATCATGTGGTTTTTCTTTTTCAGTTTGTTTATATGGTGGATTACATTGATGGCTTTTCATATGTTGAGCCACCCCTGCATCCCTGGGGTGAAGCCTACTTGATCATGGTGGATGGTTTCTCTGATGTGTTCTTGGATTCTATTTGCCAGTATTTTATTGAGTATTTTTGCATCAATGTTCATGAAGGAGAGTGGTCTGTAGTTCTGTATCTTATTTTTGTCTTTGTGTGGTTTGGGTACCAAGGGAATTGTAGCCTTGTAAAAAGAGTTTGCAATGATCCTTCTGCTTCTATTGTGTGGAACAATTTGAAGAGTATTGGTATTAGCTCTTCCTTGAATTTCTGTTAGAAGTCTACCCTGAAACTATCTGTCCTTTTTGGGGTTGGAGTACTTAGTGTGACTGCTTTTATTTCATTAATGGTTATAGGTCTATTTAAATTGCTTATATGTTCTTGATTTAATTTTGGTAAGTTATATCTATCCAGAAATCATCCATTTCCTTTAAATTTTCCAATTTTGTGAAGTACAGGTTTTCAAAGTATGACATGATGAGTCTCTGGGTTTCCCCAGTGTCTGTTGTTATATCCCTTTTTCATTTCTGATTTTGTTAATTTGCATGTTCTCTCTCTGCCTTTTGGTTAGGTTGAAGAAAGGTTTGTCTATATTTTTGATATTCACAAAGAACCAACTCTTTGTTTCACTGATTTTTTTTGTATTGTTTTCATTGTTTCTACTTTATTGCTTTCAGCTCTGAATTTGATTATTTCCTGGGGTCTACTCTTCCTGGGTAGGTTTGTTTCTGTTCTAGATCTTTCAGTTGTTCTGTCAATTCTCTAGTGTAGATATTCTCCAGTTTCTTCATGTGGGCACTTAGTGCTATGAACTTTCCTCTTATCACTGCTTCCAGAATGTCCCATAGGTTGGGGTGTGTTGTGTCTTCATTTTCATTGAATTTTAGGAAGTCTTTGATTTCTTTATTTATTTCTTCCTTTACCCAGGAGTGATGAAATTGAGCATTGTTCAATTTCAATGAGTTTGTGTGGTGTCTGCCATTTGTGTTGTAGTTTAAGTATAATTTTAAGCCATGGTGGTTAGATAAGATACAGGGGGTTATTCCAATTTTTGTATCTGTTGAGGTTTGCTTTGTTGCCGAGTATTTGTTCCATTTTAGAGAAGGTTTATATGGAGCTGAGAAGAAGGTATATTCTTTTGTGTTTGGATGGAATGTTCTATAAATGTCTGTTAAAATCAATTAGTTCATAAGTGCTGTTAGTTCCTCTGTTTCTTTGTTAAGAGTCTGTCTGTTGTTCCTGTCCAGTGGTGAAAGGGGGGGTGTTGGAGTCTCCCACTATAAGTGTGTGGGGTTTAATGTATGATATGAGTTCTAGCAATATTTCTTTTATGAATGTAGGTCCTTTTGTATTTGTTGCATAGGTTTTAAGAATTGAGACTTCATCTTGATGGATTTTTCCTGTGATGAATATGAAACGACCTTCTCCATCTCTTTTGATTAATTTTAGTTTGAAGTCTAATTTGTTAGATATTAGGATTTCTACCTGCTTGCTTCTTAGAGCCATTTTATTGGAAAAATCCTTTTGCAAATCTTAACTCTGAGGTAAGACCATTGATATTGAGGAATATTAATGTCCATTGATTGTTGATTCTTGTTTGTTTGGATTCGTTTTAGGTGGTGGTATTGTGTGTGAATTTTTCCCCTATTTCTGGCTTTTCGAAAAATGAGATTATCTATTGCCTATGTTTTTATGGGTGTAGTTAACTTCCTTGGGTTGGAGTTTTCCTTCCAGGACTTTCTGTAGGGCTGGATTTGTGGATATGTTTTATGTAAGTCTGGTTTTGTCATGGAATATCATTTTTTATCAATAGTGATTGAGAGTTTTGCTGGGTGTAGCAGTCTGGGCTAGAATCTGTTGTCCATTAGTGTTTGTAGAACATCTATCCAGGACCTTCTAGATTTTAGAGTTTACATGGAGAAGTCAGGTATAATTCTGATAGGTCTGTCTTTATATGTTACTTGGCCTTTTTCTTTTGCTGCTCTTAATATTCTTTCTCTATTCTGTATGTTTGGTGTTTTGACTATTATGTGGCAAGAGGACTTTTTGTGGTCCACTCTATTTGGTGTTCAGTAAGCTTCTTGTACTTTCATAGGCATGTCCTTCTTCAGGTTGGGAAAGTTTTCTTTGACTTTGTTGAATATGTTTTCTGCACCTTTGAGCTGGGCTTCTTTGCCTTTTTTACAAATTAGAAACAAGCTTCTTTTACATGTCAATCCCAGTTTCATCTTCCTCTCCTCCTCCCCTACTCTCCCACTCCCCATCCCACCCACTTCTGCTCCCCAACAAGGGCAACATCTTCCATGGGGATCTTCAAAGTCTGTAATGTCATTTGGAGCAGGGACTAGACCCTGTGTGTCTAGGCTGAGAGTGTATCCCTCCATGTGCAGAGGGCTCCCAAAGTCCATTTGTATACTAGGGATAAATACTGATCCATACTACAAGAGGCCCCATAGATTGCCTAGACCTCCAAACTGACATCTTCACTCAGGGTTTCTGGAATAATCCTATGCAGGTTACGCAGCTATCAGTCTGGGTTCCATGAGCTCTCCCTTGTTCAAGTCAGCTGTCACTATGGGTTTCTCCAGTCTGGTTCTGACCCCTTTGCTCATCACTCCTCCCTCTCTGCAACTGGATTCCAGAGTTCAGCTCAGTGTTTAGCTGTGAGGTCTCTCTCTTCTTTCATCAGCTACTGGATGAAGGCTCTAGGAAAAGGCTCTTCAAGAAAGAAAGAAAAAATAATCAAACAGATGAAGGAAACAATTCAAGACCTGAAAACTGAAATAGAGACAATAAAGTAAACACAAACTGAGGGAATGCTTGAAATAGAAACCTGGGTAAGTGAACAGGAACTACAGATGCTAGCATAATCAACAGAATACAAGAGATGGAAGAGAGAATCTCAGGCATTGAAGCTACACTAGTGGAAATAGATTAATCAATCAAAGAAAATATTAAGTCCAAAAAATTCCTAAAACAAAATATCCAGGAAATATGGGACACTGTGAAAAGACAAAACATAAGAATAATAGGTGGGGGGGAGGAGGAAGGAGGGAGGAAGCTGGGATTGACATGTGAAGCAGGCTTGTTTCTAATTTAAATAAAAATAAAATAAAAAAGAAAACTAAGATGAACATTTGGTACCTTTCTCTAGTTTTATAAAGTCATTGTTTGACTTGAGGATAGTGACTTGGCTTAAGTTTTTGATTTATTATTATAGTTTATCAATTTTTTTATTTGTTATAATTAGCACCAAAAATCTTTAAACACAAATGTTTTAGAATAGTTTTTATGATTCTAGGCTACATTTTCTCTTCACATAAAGAAATACGTTGTTCTTTTCTGAGCTGATTATATTTATACTATCTGCAAAGACCATAGTGTATTTAGATAGTACTTAATCTGATATATTGAAATACTCAAATGCCAATGAATGTTTTGAAAGTTATTTTCCTTATTCAATGTGCTATTTGTACATGTGTGTTAGAATTTGTCTTCATTTGAGATATGAATATTTATTCATAATTATTTATTGTTTATAAAGTACATTTCTATTTGTACCAACTTGTTTTAAAATACACAACTGATTTTGTTAGCTTATACCCAAAAATACCATTTTTAACCTAAAATTCTGAAAATCATCTACCAATAGGTTAGAAAACTGCCAGAATAAATTTTGTGCATCTATAACAAATTACCCTAGAATAGATGATATATAAAGAAAAGAATATTATTTGTTCAGTGCTAGAGTCTGGACATCTACCTTGAAATTCTTTCATTATTGCTGTTTTTATGTTTTGTGAAACAAAGTGCTAGGTCAAAAAGGACCACATAGAACAGGGCTTGAGGTTTATGATGACATTGGTTGAACATCTAAGTGAGAAATCCTCCTGGCCTAATCCCTTGTGGAAGTCATGATTTTCATAATGCTTTGGTGGCAGCTCCATTTCTGTATGAATTATATGGTTCTAGTATTCAACTCTAAATTGTCATGTACCATATCACCTGTCTTCAGATTGCTCACTAACATCCTCAGGATAACAGTAATGATAGCAAAGTTGAATTGTGGGCAGTGATATGAATACAGATATGCCAGCACAGAAGCTAGAATGATATTAACTCACGTGTCTAAAAGTGCTGTGCTCATTTGATTAGTGCTTTAAATCAAATAGAATATCCTGGTAAGCACCATGTGAGGGAGCTGGATCAGGGAACCTCATACAAGAGAAGTTTCCAGATGTTTGAGGTATGCGAGAGACTTGTCATCCTATTAACTGCCTCTGAAGTTGTAGAATGGAAACATCCCAATCAATTAAATAGTCCCTAAACCTTTGGTATGTATGAGTAGTGGCTACATGAGAATGGAAAATTCATTCCTACCGTTAACAGGAACTCAGCCTTGTGAAGAATAGAATGGACAAGAAAATATTTTAGGGAGCTTCCAGAAAGAGATATATCCTCCTCATACTTTGCAAATTGTGTGATTATGAATTTTCTTGTGTTAAGCTACCTAATGTTTGTTGATTTGTTTATGGAGCTAATAAAAACAAACTCAATATGACTGGAGCAGATACTAACAGCACATGAAAGTACATTCCCACTTCAATTCAACAAACATTTGCTAAAGGTTCTGTGACCACTGAGATGTGCCCTAGTCATCTAAATAGAGACAGATAAAATATCATCCTGGTGTCCAAGAACCACATATTTTTGCCAATGAAAATAGAATTTGAGCAAACAAACCAAGGCCATTGGGTCAAGTAGATTGTTGGAGGTTATTGATTGGAACGGGGAAAGCATAAAAGAGGAAATGAGTGTCTTTCTAAAGCTGTGGACTAGCCTGCCTATATAGTTCTCCTAGAAATGGAACTTCAGATCTTTCACAAAGCATAAAATGCTGCCCTTTCACTACATTTACAGTGAATAAAATATTATTATAAATGATATTTACAGAAATTTCCAGTGAGGTGTCTCAGTGGGTAATGGCACTTGATGTAAAACCTGAAGACCGGCATCCCATCCCTGACATGTCCGTGGTAAAAGGAGATAACAAACTCCCACTAGTTGGCCTCTGGCATCTACATTCATGCCTCAACATAAATGCACTTGTATATCATCAGCATACATACACATCACTAACGAAGAAATAGATGTATTTTATAATTAAATTTCTCTTGAAATAAATGACTGGGACTTCATTAACATCACATGTTTAGGAGCATAAGTTAATATTACTGGTTATAATTTTAAAACTGGGAAGAATTTGCTTTCTTGATTTAACAGTCCATAAAGGCTGGGTCTTGAACAAAGAGATCTGTGATACCATTGAGTGTCATTTAAAGATGATGTCTATCAGAGAACAGGGAGATGATTTAGAATCACATAATAACACTTTTCTTTCTTAGATGGTCAATGTTATATGTCAAATTTTCTGGTGTATGTTGTAGATTTTTCAGTGAGGATACCTTTCAGATGTGATTTATATGTAAAATAGACTTTGAACAAAGAAGATATGTCTCTAAGTATGACTGAGACTCAACCAAATACTTAAGGGCATTAGTGCTGTTCCTTAACAAGAAACAGCTCCATTTGTTGACAGACATTGGACCTGCTCGGCTATTTCAGTCATAAATTTTAGGATTCAAGAGTCTAAGAGCATATTCAGAACACACACACACACACACACACACACACACACACACACACACACACAAATACACACAAACACACACTTTACAAAAGAAGTAAATGTCTAAAAATGTGTAGTCTACTTGTGAATATTTATATGACTATCAATTTTTTTCATGAAGGTAACACCATTTAGCATATTATGAAGAATAATGTGCTCTTGGATATATTCTTTTGTTCATTCTTTAAAATATTATATTAAAATTTTCAATTTTGAAATAGAAAACCAGTTCTTAGAGAGATTATAAGATTATATTGCTACTTTAGAGGAAATTTCAATATATTTTTACATTCCTAGAGATGAACTGTAAAGGAGAGTTGCTACTACACCTTACTTGATCTGTTACAAATTTCTTTAGAGAATAGAAGAATCTAATGTCATTCATAAGAAGGAACAGACACAGACCAGTCAATTCATAGACTTGAGCTTGCTTTATAGATGCTGAACTCTTTGATTGCAGAAACAGAACACTTCCCTTAAAGAAATGTGTATCAGAAAAAAATTCACATTTTTACTGTGAATTTTACTTCCAGGATTTTCCAACAGAACTTTTTAGCAGGTTCCATGTATAGTGAGGAAGAGGAAATAGGCTTTTCCATATTACTGCCTACTGGCTCTGAAAGGATGTTTACTTCAAGACACCAAAATCATCATCACTGCTACCCAACACTCAAAGAAATGAAGTATTCAGGCCTTTGGTGGTCCTTTCAGCTAATGTTCATTTCACTGTGGGCTCGCTGGGTCTTTGAACTCATCATATGATGATTCTCTTTTAGAGTACACAATGTGACTAGATATGTTGAGCAAATGAGTGAATCCCACATCGGTTCATTGGTTCATGCCATAGGACTAATGCAAGCAAGATCAAACCAGACAACAGAATGCTTCTCTTAAAAAATAGTAATGAATGGAAGTAATGATTCTTTCAGAAAGGACTACAAGCTCTTCACATCCCCACTCAACTTGCCTATTCAGCTAATGTAGAAAACAGATGTAGTTGGGAGAAGGACGCTGGACTATCATAAGCTCAAACCAGGTAGTGACCCCAACAGCAGATGCTATACCAGCTGTGGTTTTACTGCCTGAGCAAATTAACACATCCCTTGGCACCTGGTATGTAGCTATTGATCTGCTAAATACTTTCTCTCTATCCCTGTCAATAAAGACTGTCAGGGCAATTTGCTTTTAGAAGGTCACTAATACACATCTCTTGCCCTACTGTGGGTTTGTCTGAACTCCCAGTGCTTTGCATAATTTAGTTTCATGGATGTGGACTCATATTATCTTCTATTGATGCCACGATGTCTACCACTTTGAACACTATGTCAATTACAGTCAATGGTCAAGAAAGAGCAACTACTGTAGACTTAGTTGTAAGACAGCACAGTAGAGATCTAACAAAAATCCTCAAGCCACTTACCTCAGTGAAATTGCCAAGTTTTTAATGATATATTTCCTGTTGAGACATTCCATTCAAGGTAAGGTATAAGTTGTAACAACTTCATCCTTTCTACACCCCAAAATAAAGTATGGTGACTAATGGGTTTCTTTGGACTGCTGAGGAGAGATTTGGATAAATCATTGTAGCTAAGCTATGCCTGAATGGGTCAAGGAACAGCTGATAGAAGGTATGGCTGTACAACATAAATTTTCTGATACAATGCTCTGACATTTAAAAGTATGAGAAGAGTATTCATAGACTCTGATAGACTTCTGTAGGATCATCACCAGACAGGCCACCAAGATTTCTCAAAAATACTCTGGCACCCATACACATAACTAGAGCAACTAGAGCATTAAATGAGGTTCTTTTAAAGAAATAATTCTTGAAAATTGATAGATACATTTTACTTAACTTGGGGCAAGTACAAATAGCCATGGCCATTGATAGGCCAAGCCATAAAATTTTGTGTGCATGGTAATATGCTATTATGAATTGGAATATTATGTATGTTTTAGATGTGAGCATATTCTGAAGCCACAATAAGTAACATGATGAAATGACCTAACTTCACTCAATTCCTGCTCCTTCTGCTCACAGTATACTGTCTGTCTCTCAGTTTACCTGTGGCTTCATAAGGCACTCCCTGTTATTGATTGACAATGAAAGAAAAGATTGGCTTCTATTCATAGTTTCTTATACATTATATGCAGGAAGGGGTTTAAAAATTCATAGCTGTATAATATCAGAACTTGTAGGTGTCATCTTACAAGGACATTAGGGGAGGAAATTCTCCCAGTGGTCAGAACCTTGAAACAGTGACTCAGACATTGCCATCTGTGTGGTGATAGACGGCTTCATGATCTGTGGCCAATGATTTGGCTGACTGATTAAGAATTGGGAATGGGTATGATTGAAAATTAAAATCACAATAAACAACTTGAGGGAGGAAATATTTAGCTAGATCTGTTTGAGGAAAATATTTAAGACCTATGTGTCTTAGGGAAGTTTTCTCTAAGGAGATTTTTAACAGTAGACTGTTGAGAATGGTTCCAGGGGTACTAGTCAGCTCATTGCCCTACTCCTGATGATCCAATGGTGGCTTTGAGACAGAAATGGAAATTATATATGCAGTGACATAATCTTTGTATTAAGGTGGACATATATAATATATGGTAATTATGAAATGGCAAGCTCACATGTAGAAGAGCTCAACACTGGGGCTATATAGTTTGTTTCAATTTATTGTCTCATTGGCCAGAAATTAAGGAGTTGATTACATTGGCCCTTTTCTTCCAGAAATATTCTTTGTTTTCTTAAATAGACACTTTGTATGTAATTTGTCTCCACTGAACACATGTTTGTTGAGAACTACCAGGCCTCACTTTTCAGAATGTCACATCCGCTGCTATGACAGTCCATACTACATTTCTCTTCTGGTCTTCAAGCTTACCTAACAGGAAAAAGGGATGTAAGTGATAGCAGTGGTAAGTCTAGGCTCATGGGACTCACTGCTTTTGCCATATTTCCCACCATTCTGAAGGAACTGGTTGGTAGTAAGACAGACTGGCCTTTTGGAGATTCAGTTATGATGTAAAAAAATGGATATGATACCTTAAAACTTTGGAGCAGATTCCTTGGGTGCTGCACATCCACTAGGATTCTTGATCAATAGGAAGTACTTTTATTCACTGGGAAATGACTCACAGGCCCAGGAATCAAGCTGTGAAAACTTAATGGTTCAGCTTACAACCATCATCTTCTGTGAGCCAGTATCGAATGATGTCACTCTGAAGAATCTTAATGAGCTCAGCTAATGACACAGTTCACATGGACCACTGTCAAATCAGACTCAGATTTCTATGTGATCTCTCAGGAAATTGGGGTATGTGAATTTGGCAAAACTAGGCCTATATACTAATATAAGTGTGTATGTGTATGTGTGTATACATAAAAGTATGTGTTCCATGTCTTCCTTTGTATGAGTACACACACACACACACACACACACACACACACACACACACATATATATATATATATATATATATATATATATATATTGTGTTTCAATGTTACCAGGAGTTAAAAGGAATAAAGGAATAAAGCTATGTACAATGAGAAAAATTTAGTAGCATCTTTGTGAATAGTAAATGGTCCTTCAGGAATAGCAACCCTCATTTTATATGGTTATTGTTAGTGGTTATTTGGACAATTTATCAAACATATGTGACTTAAAGTAATGGTAGACACATTTTGTTCTTTTTACTAAAATTTTATTTAAATTAGAAACTATCCTTTTTTACATGCCAAAAAAGATAGTTCCCTCCACCTCCCCTCCTCCCCTGCACCTTACAGACCCCCTATCTCATTCCCTTTCTGCTCCCCAGGGAGGGTGAGGCCTTTCATGGGGGATCTTCAATGTCTGTCATATCAATCAGAGCAGGGCCTAGACCCTCCCACATGTGTCTAAGCTGAGAGCGTACCTCTCTATTTGGAGTGGGCTCCCAAAATTCATTTGTGTACTAGGGGTAAATACTGATTAACTACCAGAGGACCCATAGACTGCCCAGTCCTCCTAACTGACACTCATGTTCAGGTGATCTGGTTTGGCCCTATGCTGGTTTCCCAACTATCATTCTGGGGTCCATGAGCTCCCCCTTGTTCAGGTCAGCTGTTTCTGTGGGTTTTCCTAGCATGGTCTTGACCCCTTTGCTCATCACTCCTGCTTCTGTGCAACTGGATTCCAGGAGTTCAGTTCAGTGTTTAGCTGTGGGCGTCTACTTCTGCTTCCATCAGCTACTGGATGAAGGCTCTAGGATGGCATATAAGGTAGTCATCAATCTCATTTTAGGGGAAAGGCATTTAAGGTAGCCTCTATTATGATACCTCCTTCTTGCTCTCCTGTTTTTTCCCCCTCCTCAATCTTCTTGCTCCCTCATGTCCTCCTCTCCCCTCCTCTTCTGCCCTTCTCTTTCTCTTAATTCCCTCTCCCTTCCCTCATGCTCCCAATTTGCTCAGGAGTCCCTATCCTGTCCCTATCCCATTCTCTGGGGGACCCTATATGTCTCTTTTAGGGTCCTCCTTGCTTCCTAGCATCTCTAGTCATGTAGATTGTAGGCTGCTAATCATTTTCAGTATGTCTAATATCCATAGATGAGTGAGTACATACCATGTTTGTCCTTTTGCAACTGGGTTACCTCACTCAGGATGGTTTCTTCTAGTGCCATTGTTTTTTTTTTGTTTTTTTTTTCTGCTGAGTAGTACCCAATTGTGTAAATGTACCACATTTTCTTCATCCATTCTTCCACATTTTGTTCTTTAATTTTCCTTATCTGACCACTAAAATGATTGCTCAATAGCCAATATTTTAAATAAAATGAAAATAAAAATGATCTGAAAATAAATATAATTTGTCTGAAATAATTAAAATTTATGTATTTATTTGTATTTATTATATGTTCAATCAGCTTTCTTGAAAGTATGGTTTTAGGAAACTGCTACTAAAACTGCTTTTCACGTTCCCTTATTTCTCCTTTCCTGGTCTAGGACTTGTGAAAGTTTGTCTTTTAAGTGAAAGTATTTCTCTAAGCACCACACTAAAGCCATAAGCCAACCTAAGATCTACTCTCTCCCAATTCTTCACAATATCACAGTTTCCTAATTACTACATTTGCATTATTGTTATTAATGACTCTGTCCCTAACTTGACCTCTCAAATTTGTCAATATCTACAAAGACAGGGTCATGACAGTTTTGTATGCTGTTGTATTCTCATTGTCTGGCAAACAGACAGGTTAACAGAAGGGCTTCAACAAACATTTGAAGACACAATAGATGTAAAGTTTGTAATGTCAAAATTGCAGGTGTGTTTATATTTCTGGATGTTCCAAAGATTTAGCAATAAAGGTTTTTAAACTGAGAGTAATAAAAGAAAAAGGGAAAAAATGTTCCTATCCATTTATTCTGTTTTGTTCAATATCAGCAAATTACATTTGGAAATAATGTTTTGTGTGGATTTGCAATGACAGCTGTGTTTTCCCAATACATGCTAACTGTTTTAAACCTCTGAGACCTGGGTCTCTGGGTTTATAAAGAGCACTTATTATTAGTTTAGGAAAATTAAGTAAAAGAGATTAAAAATAACAGGTTGTATTCTCGCTTCATCTTTGTTATCTTTCTGGAAATATATCAAAATAAAAGTGGGTGAATGATTCTGATGGTTAATATCTAGTGATTCCCTCCATTTTTTAATTTAATGATCACATGATTTTCCTTTCTCCAAATCCTCAGTATTTCATTCAAATTCATGTGTTTTTAAAAACCATTGTTGCATGCATATATTTATATGTATATCAGCATATATCAAATACCAAATTGTCATCCTTGAAAATAAAGTTATGAGTAGCAATATACACACTGAGTATATTATGTTTAGAGCTTTTGGTGGACGTCAACAGATGAAAATGACTATTTTGAGGTCATCTTCCAAAAGTTCAAGAAACACTGTGTATGTTAAGACACAAGACCAAAGTGAGACACTGAGTTTGTGACTGTTCAGTTGCTTATAAACAACAGACTTGGAAAGTAGGTTTATAAAAAGGAAATAAGCTGGCAGAACTGGGGTGCAGTGTGTGTGATTTGAAATGGTCAAGAGAAACAGTAATAAAAAGAGAGATATATTGAGTTTATCACATGAAAAATATCTTAGAAGAGTAACAGGTTTTAGAGTTAAAGCCAGGATGCAGAAAGAGCCACTTACAGATGATGATTTTTACTAAATTTACTAAATGACTTTACTAAATTACCATAAAGTCAGATATTAATCTCATGATTACCTGTGCTGTATTCACGTAGGATGGTTGTTTAGCCTTGAATCTATTTTGCCTGTTTTCTGATGATGCCTCCTTTGGGATATTAGTTTTCAAACAAGGTAGAAATTCAATGCAATGAAATAAATGTATAACACTTAGAGACTTGTCTTTTAATCTATATTTACTTTGTGTATTTTTACTATTATAGGCAAAAGTATATGGGGGACTACAATCCAGAAGATATTATCTTGAATTTGAAATCCTTAATTTCAAACCATTTGGGTAATTTTATTGTGAATAACCTCTTATAGTTCAGGTCATTTTTGTAGATGCTAAATTCAAGAAAATTGAATATCCAAAATGGACAGTGGAAGAATTTAGATGCATTTCCCACTGGTGCAGAAATATGAGCAGTGAGATGCCTGTCTCTCTCCATAAAACCTCTCATTAATATCTTGAAGTAAATGTTTATGGTTTATGGCACAAACTTGATTTTCTTTTTTATTAAAAATAAAGCTAAATCTTTTAGTTATGAATTCTAGGGTTTGGGATTACATTAGTTTTGATTAATAAAAGTACAATTAAATAAAAGTTTACAGATGATAGTTCATATAATGTCAAGACGATCCTAAGTCTGAAGTAGGTAAGTACAGAAAACTTTTCAAATCTTCTCAGTTAGGCGATAATAAAGAAAACGACCTTTCTTTTCTTGCATTGATATATATGCATTAGAATTCAGTAGTACAATGCTGCCTTGCTGACCAGCAATTAAAATAAAATTGGTAAAAATTTCAATTATATCTGATTGGTTTGATTCATCATAGCCTTTGTCATATACTGAGATATATTTTCTCACTAGTACATTTTAAAGAATAGGATACAAAATGCATCCTCCCTTAGCCTCCAAGACCACTAAAGCTGACATGAGTTGGTGATATGTAGAAGAATGCTTTAGGAAGATACTTAGATGTTGGCTTCTGTGAGAAAACACATATTGAAAATGGACAGACCTGGAAACAAATATCACTCTTTAAAATTATAATTACTTTTATTTTATATGTATGGGTGTTGGCTTCTATGTAAGTGCACATGGTACAGGGATTTGAGTGGGGATCACACCAGAGGACATTAGAGTTTCTGAAACTGGAGTTTCAGGTGGATTTCAGCTGCCATGTGGGTCTGGGAACTGAAATTGGGTCCTATGAGAAAGCAGCAAGTGCCTTAACCATTGAAATCCTGCATATGTCTTTAGGTATTTCTTTCCTACTGCTCTCATGTGAAAGCTTGCACGTATTCTTTCCTGACAATGGGTATGGGTTCCTAATCCATGAAAGACTTTAATCTTGATATGATTCTTGCTTTTGGGAAGTTCAATGAGGTCTCCTGTGAGATGTAGAAGGAAAGTAAGGACACCAACATCAGGGTAGCTTAGCATGCTGGGAAAAAGATGTGCTGAGATAAGTGCAGTCTGTAACTGTCTTCTCACTCCTTGACCAAAAGACATTGGCATTTACCTAACCAATGTCTCTCCTTCTCTGTACCTGATTCCCTTATGCCTCTAGCCCCCTTTTGTTTGCCCTCAGATTACTTGAAAAGTACATTATCAAAGATATGACTTTTGTCCCAGCATGTTTCATGAACTCACTGCTAAAACTGGCCATCAATGTTATTTCAGGGTGAAAGTTCTAGGCAAGCTGAGACCAGAAATCATTTCAATTTCCATATGATGCAACTCATTCTGTAAATTATGTGGGGTTCAAGAAAAAATCCACTGATGGAAGTAAAAAGGGTATTCATCTGAAACTTCTCTGACCTTGATATATTCTAGAAATCTGATGGGATTTACAATTTAAGATACAAATTATTTGTTTTAATAAAGTTTTAATCCTTTTGACAATGTGTCCTTTTAAACAGAATTAAGCCATATGCACACATATAAACTACTAATCTAGGAGGCTTATTTCCATTTTGTGTTTTACTGTAGCAAAACTATCTGATTTGTATTGATTGTAGTTTTAGAAGTCTGATGAAGATTATTGCATTTATTCCAATTTAAGCATTTTACTCCATTTTCCAATAATTGTGTGCAGAAGCCTCAAGTTGTATTTGAAAATTTTAAGAACCTTGGGGAAATCAGCTATTTTGTTGAAATAACCCTTTTCCAAGGTCACACAAAAGACTATAGCAAAATCCTACTTTTATATTTACTTGACCAGAAATACAATCTGTATATTCCTTTGTAAAAGAAGAACTGTGATTTATGTTTATTGGGTGGGGTTTGAATGACATTCAATTTAGTGATTGTTTTTTATGATTTAAGTAATCTTCTAAATCTTATTTACCAAATTTTAAGAATATATATTAAAATATATTCATATATGCTCATGTACATATGCATACAAATTGGTAATTAAGAATCAAAAGATATATACATAACATACACAGACTTCATATATATATATATATATATATATATATATATATATATATATGAAGTCTGTGTATATATGGATGACAATGGGTCTGAAGCAGAAACCTTATCCAAATGTTCATAAAAGTGACAATTCTACAATCCTTCACGAGAAGAATGTGTGAAAAATCAGTAGGGAATTGAACTAACATGTCTCACAGAGGCACGGGTTATGCAACTAATCTTCAGAAAATTTGCAATCTAAATAAATTTATCTGGTCTGATCGATTTGCCCTCTTTTGCTCATGATCCTGAAAGTTCCTTTCCTTGAGTATTCATTCAAGGCATACAACCCTGTCCTTAAGTCTGCATTTATGATTCCAGAGCTCTGATAGAATAAGCTTTCTGATTTGTGTGATTATATGACAGCAGCCACTGAGACCAGTGCAAGAGACAAGGCCGGGAAATAATGATTTAGAATATGCAAGAAAATATGGGCAGTTGGGAAGTTAATCTGAGTGTGTAAAATATTACAGCAAGTTGTGCATAGTGGGAAAATATCAGAATTCCCAAATCTTGCTTTTTCCCATTTACTGGTTCTTACTTGGGAAAGGGGCTGCATTAGTATGGCAGGCCTTTGACTTAACAAAGAACACCACAGTCAGATGAGTGACATACAGTAAACATTTGTCTCTGAAATCCTGAAGTCTGGATGTCAGGAATCAATGTTTTAATGTATTCATGCCCTGGTGGAGTCTCCCTGTGCTTGGCTGGGCCACTGTGTAGTCTTAGGTCCTCTTTGGCACAGGCTCTTATTAGAGTGCTAAGCACATTTTTGGGGCCTGTAGCCTCAAGGTCCAATCCTCTCCCCAGAGCTTCTGTTATCATTGTCTTGAGCTCATATTTCAACACAAGGAAGATGGGTAAATACACTAAAGCAAAAAAGAATTAGCATGGCAAGATAACACAACCATGTGGTCTAAGGAACAGAAATTAGTTTCTTCAGCATCCACGAGGGCAAAAGTCCCAGGTCACAGAATCATAGTGGCACTTATGTTGGCAAGTCTCCCTGCTTGTCTCCAGTTAATTGATCATCCTTTTGCCTGGTCTCATAATCTGTCCTTTGCATTCTAACACCCTCTTCTCAATAAAGAGATAAGCACATCATACAATGTAACAGCCACTCTTCTTGATAAACTCAAAAAAAGCAATCTTAAAAAATTCCTACAATCCACACTGCCAGAGAATCTAGGAAACAAGGATTATAAAAGAGACCTATATGGTCCCTGGAGAAGGGTAAAGGGACAAATTCTCCTGAGCAAATTGGGAGGATGGGGGGAGGGGAGAGGGAGAAAGGCAAGGGAAGAAGAGGAAGGGAGATGATGACAAGAGAGAACAGGAAGATGAAGTCAGGAGAAGAATAGAGGAAAGCAAGAACAGGGATACCATAATAGAGGGAACCATTATAGGCTTAAAGCAAAATTTGGTGCTAGGAAATTGTCCAAAGATCTACAAGATTGACCTCAACTAACAATCTAAGGAATACTGGAGATGCTACATTTAAAAGCCCTTCTCCAATAATGAGATGGATGACTACATTATATGCTATCCTAGAGCCTTCAGACAGTAGCTGTATCTGATGGAAGCAGAAGCAGACACCCACAGCTAAACACTGAGCTGAACCATGAAACCCAGTTGCAGAGAGGGAGGAGTGATGAGCAAAGGGGTCAAGGCCAGATTGGAGAAACCCACAGAAACAGCTGACCTGAACAATGGGTTGCTCATGGACCCCAGAATAATAGCTGGGAAAACAGGATAGGACCAACCCAGACCCCTTGAACAAGGATGTCAGTTTGGAGGTCTGATTAATCTATAGGGCCTCTTGTAGTGGATCAGTATTTATCCTTAGTACATGAATGGACTTTGTGAGCCCACTCCACATAAAGGGATACTATCTCAGTCTCGACACACAGGGGAGGGCCTAGGCCCTACTCCATATGATATGAAAGAAATTGAAGATCCCCCATGGAAGACCTCACCCTTCCTAGGGAGCAGAAAGGGGGTGGGACAGGGGAATCAATGGGGGGTAGGTGAGGAGGGGAGGGAGAGGGAACTGGGATGGACATGTAAATGAAGCTTGTTTCTAATTTAATTTAAAATAGGAAAAGAAAAAATGTTCCTTAAGAATGTTCCAATAGTCTGGGATTCTGAGTCATGTACCTCAGTACAGGAGTTTGTACAGAAATTACTGTTTTTTATAATTAGTTTTTATTACTGATTGATCTCATATTACTAAGAATATGTGTATCACACGGGTTGATTGAAGATTAACTTAGATATATCACCAAACATATATAACATTCCTGACACACTTTAAATTTCATATATAATGTTATTTTTAATGTGAATTATGGAGTTTAAAAAAAAACTCAGAACACTAAGGCCAACTGCTGGGACTTCTGTCTGAATCCTAGTTAAGGATACATTTATAATAAGAAATAAATTAATGTTGAGTAGACTGTTTTGTAGCATGTTTACTATCTCCTGGATTTTGTTTTGTGTAAGACAAAGTGGAACTTAAGTCATAATTCTTTGCAAAGTAGAGAGTATGACTCTTTCAATAATTTGGGGTCAATGAATTTTTGTAAAAAAAGAAATGAACGTCTACATAATTTCCCCAGATATAGTATTTTTTTTTCAAGACAGGGTTTCTCTGTGTAGCTTTGGAGCCTATCCTGGCACTTGCTCTGGCAACCAGGCTGGCCTCGAACTCACAGAGATCTACCTGCCTCTGCCTCCCGAGTTCTGGGATTAAAGGTGTGTGCCACCAATGCCTGGCCAGATATATTATTTTTATCATTTATTCTTTTCTAAAAATCTTTGATAGATATATTAAGTAATGGGATTATTAAATGTTGGCTATTTTATCTATTTAATCAATGTTATAACATATTGCAAGAGTGTGGACTTTGAAGAAAGCCAGCCTACACAAAGAGAATCTAAATTTTATGAGTAAAAACTGGAGGAAGAAGAAAAATTCTCCTGTTCCAGAACATTCAACAAAGTTTCAGCATTTCTGCTGATGCGATCTGGAGAAAACACCACTTACAAAATTCTTGGTGCAGTTGGCAACCCTGACTTATTAAGCCATAAGAATCTCAAAAGTCATTCTCCAGATTGTTTGTCTCAGGCATTGGTCAAATAGGGAATGAAGCAGCAATGTGGGGATGATTGTTCTGCATTGTTGAGGTCCATTTGTGTCTACTTTAACTGCAAGTGCAATCTCTGCTTTCTGAGAATGGAGAAACAGAAAACTGTTTGAGCTTATAGGTTCATTTGATGCACTCTTAGCTCTCACCTGGCCCATTTCCTTGCTCATCCTTATTGTGACATTTTATCTTCCTGACACGTAGTGTTTTTCCACTCGTAGTACAAATTATTGCTATCAATTAGAAGCTTAGCAGGAAAGAGATAGCACACTTAAAACATGGTGGTTGAAAAAGAAACAATGGGGGATGTACTATAAACCTGTACCAACAGTAAATCAAGGCATTTTTCACAACTAATCATTCGATCTTTCATTGTCCTATCTTTTACTTGCCATCCGTGAACCAGACATAATTTGCGTAATGTTGCTATGCTGTAATAACTACTTAAAGTTTACAGCAGCTGGGTGTCATGAGCACATTAGGAAGATGTATTTTTCCCCACTGAATAACCCTAGTCAAATTAATGTAAATTTAGAATATGAACAGAAAATAATTCAAGGCACACTTAAAGCATAGTAGTCAGACCAGGGACATTGAAAGGAGCTCCATAAACCTGTGCCAAAGTTAAATCAAGAATGGTGGGTGAAACTCACCCAGAAAACCAGGAGGAAAATATGTATGTGGAGGTCAGAAGGCAGTTTATGGCAGTTAGTAAACTCTTTTCACCCTGAGTCCTGGGGTCAAACTCAGATCATACTTGGTGCCAATGTCTTTACCCATTGAGCATTCTCCGTAGCCCAGTGTTGTTATTTTTACCTTCAATGAAGATTTAGACTTAACAGATCATTTTTTTTGCAGGAAGAGGTGATGACCATTGATCAGAGACTAGCGTCTTCAACAAAACACAGATAAAATATGTATAAATGCAGCATTGATATGTAGCTGATTCTTTATGTTTATTAATCTATAGCTTGCCAGTAACTTTTTATGAGTCAACTCTCAACTTCAACTATGGGACAGAGAAGCTAACTGCATGCTGGAAAAGGGTCGTCTTTCGGGTTATAAGGCAGGACAGAGAAAGGGAGAATGAAGATGTATGGTGGCAAAAATATACTATATAACATGTAGGAGAATGATATAGTTATTAACATATTAGAGATATAACATCCAGGGGATAAATGGGATAGCAAGTAATTTGAGCTCATCCTGACAAATAATTGCAAATTGCATTGCCCTGCAAATTACCAGTGAGTTTTGCTTACTTTATTTTGTAAGATTCCGAAGGAAGACAAGCCTCTTTTCCTTAATTCCCCTGTTGACCAAAGGTCCATATTTACTTTCTTCTATGATATTTTTGGGTTGTGAAGAATGACCTTTAATTATCTTTACATAGTACTTGCAGCTGTTTTTCTTGCATTATCTTATAAAATTTTGACAATAATTGACAAAAGTTATCATCATCATTATGGTTATTCCTATGAAATGATACATGTGTTATACAGAAGTCAGTAGAAATGGTTCCTCCCACTATGACTTGGTGCCTGCATACAGGCACTCAGCATGTGCATATTCACTCCCATGTGTGCTATTGTAGGAGGGAATAAGCCATAAGAATGAACATTAGAGCTGCTGGGGAATCTCAGAACCGCTAAATGCAGTAATCCCAAGATCTTCGAGACAATGATTTAGAACATGGAAGTTCAAGGAGCTATGGGCAAAATAAGGTCTCAGAAACACGAAGTGTGCCAACTAGATTTAGGCACATTCCAGGTGTAATTTGAAACTTCATTTTTCACTACCACTTATAAAATAATACAATCACCTTTGTGTAATAGGTGGTGGCAGTGGACTAGGTAGCTGACCTCTGCATAGATACGAGGATTGAAATTGGATGTCTGTGTCTGTCACCCTAGTTCTGATGGCTACAGAGACATGCAGAACCCAGGGGCCTTTCTGAGCAGCCAAGCAAGCCACATCCTCAAACTTTAGCATCAGTGAAAGGTTCTGTCACAGAAAATGAGGGGCAGAATTCTGATGGAAGAAACCCTCGGTCAATTTCTGGTCTCTACACAGGCATGCTAACAATAATACACATGCATAATTCTGTCTGTCTGTCTGTCTGTCTGTCTCTCTCTCTCTCTCTCTCTCTCTCTCTCTCTCTCTCACACACACACATACACAGACACATACACACAACACACACACACACACACACACACACACAAAGAAACAGAAACACACACAGCTCAAACACACAAACACATATACTCACATACCCAGAGAGATAGAGACAAAGAAGAAGGGAGAGGGAGAAGATGGAGAGGGAAGTGAGAGGCAGACAGAAAGAAAGAAAGGGAAAGAGAAAGAGAGAATATAAAATGTATTAAAATTATAACCTGATTTTCAAATCTGGTAGTTGATAGAGTTATAAAATTTTGCTACTGGGTATTTGTGCTTGTTGGTTCTTTGTATTCCATTTATTTCTGATGGACATTATGACAAATCTCATATACCAAAACCAACATAAGTTAAATATTGAGTCACTTTTTGTATAGTCTACTCAGAATGTAATTTCTGGACATGATATTACAGAAGTTTATACGCTGATATGTATGGCTCAGTCTCCTTTGTATTGTAGTACAGTATGGCATCTTTTACACAACTTTAATGCAATGCATTTGTTTCTCTCTCTTGATTAATTCTGTTTGTTACTAGGGTTATGCAGTGAGAATTGTGTTAACATTGTGCTTTTGACTCCAGTTGAAGATACCACAGCTGAGTCATTAGACTTCCTGATATTTTCTTTAACAACAAATGAGAAATCTGACATCATTTTAATAGTTTCATACCCTACCAGTGTTGATCAAAAGTTGAATACTCTAGAAATGTTAATTTAATTATTTCCACAATATTGTATGACCTATGAATAATGACTCATATTATTGTTGGAAATGTGAAATAGACATCTGCACTTCACTTAAAGCATCAAACATACTATGGAGATAGTTACCGTAGCATGATATTAATTTCAGTATGTAAAAGACATAAGTTGTCATTTAAAAACTTAATTTACTTTCCTTAAGGATTCGCTATGGATTTTTGCACATTTTGGTATTGTATTTGTTGATTTACAGAAGGATGTATGTAGAAAAGGGTCTTTAAGGGAGAAAAAGGTTTGTTGGAGAAAAGTGTTGGCATTTATGATGGAGGATTCAGTTTCTAGTGATAGGAAATAGTAGTCGCAACTATGTGTATGTGTAATAGCAGTCTGAGCAGCTGACTTATAGAAAAGAGGAGAGATGTTTAAAGATAAGATGATGAAATGGTCTTTTAAATGTTATAATGATGCTGGGTGTTATTTATTTAATTGTGGCTCTCAGGTATGTCCTGAGAGGCATTTGAGGAGTAAATCTAAGTAAGATGGAAATCAATCACGACTTAAAGACAACATGAGACCTTGGGCTGCTGCTTAAGAAATCCTGTATGTTTGACACATTGCAAAGTACCTATCAATATTCTATGCATAGATTTAGTATTTAAGTTGTGAATATGACATAATCTGATGTCATAATAGTCTATAAAGATTTACTTAGATGTATATTGAAATTCACCTTTAGAAATGTCTTCTTCTTCCTTATTAATATAACTCCAATTTGAGTTAATGCATGTGGTAAAATGAAAAAAGCAGTCATTCATGTAAAATAATAATTGTACAGAAAATTAAATGAAAAACTAAAGAAGAATGCACAGACCCTCATTAGTTTATTCATGCTTCTGTCTCAACCACTGCTGGCTATTCTTTCAAACATATGATTTCATATACTTACTGAATAAATATTAAGGTGTATCAATAAGAAACAACAAAACAAAAAATTCCAACCTCATAGAAGTGAATGTCCAAGACAATTAAAGAACATTAAAAAAGCTTATAATATCTCCTAGGAAGATAAATACTAGAGAGAGATGATGCTATAACAGGGTGGGGAGTGTGGTTGGGGAAGTGCAGCTGACAAAAACTCCACCCGGAGGAATACTCACTAGAACTGAGTCATCTCAGTCTAAAGGTCAGCAGGATGCATGGCACTGAAATATTGAGGAAAGCATTTGAAAAGAGAACACGGGTAACACACATGAAGATAATGGGTATTGAGTCTTCAGGGAAGTTAGCTGCCACATGAAGAGCTGCCTGGTGTAAGGAATATGTGCTTAGTTACAGAAAAGAGAAGCCCATTGGATTCTCTGTAGCTTAGGACCTTCCTGTTGGAAGTGTATATGCTCCTGTTCTTTTGTAATACTAGATTGATCACAGTGGAATTTCAATAAAATGTCTTTCTACAGAGACTGAAAAGAACAGAGAGTCCCATCTATACATCTACAACATTCATAACAGCTCCTCCACTGTAATTTTCTACAACTACTATCTAGTACTTAAAGTCCATTCTGAGGGTGTTGACTTCCCCCAAACCCACCTTTCAGCCAGGGTGTTCATTTTAGAAAGTAAATCAGTTACACTTGTTTGCTTCTCACCAGAAAGTGACTGTGGATACAATCACACATGAAGGTATTATTTTTTATTAATTTTTATTTAAATTAAAAATAATCTTATTTTACATACCAATCCAAGTTCCCTCTCCCTCCTGAGCTCTGACTGGAATTCCAGTCAGATGACCTGCTTGCCTTGACTCATGTATGGTGGCACTCAGGTATGTGCCACCATATCAGCTGCCAATGTATTTTAGCTCACACATTTCAAGTAGAA